>NW_017893336.1:0-115742 GCF_001540865.1 Ananas comosus | reverse complement strand
GGGTGCCATCCCGGATCTTTCGAACTCCTTTCTATGTCTTAGATCGTATTTAATCTCATCTCTTCATGTTGCATTGTAGAATTTCATAGTAGCTCCATTCCTTATGCTTTCTAATTGATAACCTAGTGTACTTGGAACGCTTGGTGACTTAGATAGGTGAGGATTGGGTCGGAACGTGGATTCTATGATGCGAAAGAAAAGAGATGTACCCGATGGGGGTGTTGATGACATAGAAAGTAGTGCTATTGTCAAAGAACAAACGAGTGGCATCCAAATATTAAATGATGACGAGTGGCATTAATGTGGTGTAAATAACACTAGAGGTTTGAGAATCTAGGGATAGACGGATCCCTAAGAAAATGCCTTGTGGATTAGGAACTAAACCTAGTATGTGGAAGGTTGTCGATGAGTCTAAGACAACTAGTTGTAGCCTCACTTGGAGAGGATTTGATTGGGTTGTGGACCCTAGTGATAGTGTTCCCTCACTTGGAGAGGATTCGATTTGGTATTGACTCTAGCTGTAGAGCATCCTCACTTCGAGAGGACTTGATTGAGTTGTTGACCCTAGATGTAGGGCGTCCTCACTTGGAGAGGATAGATCTAGCTCACAGTCTGCGTTTGGGGTGGTATAGCCATCCTATCCCCACATGGAGGGGATTGTCATCGAGTACTCCGGAGTGTCGCGCGACTAGGAGCACTTGGAGGTCCGGACCACATGGAGGTCCGCAGACGGTCCCGGGCTTGGGTGCACTTGGAGCTCCCTCCCCACTTTGGGATTGAAAGGTGAGTTATGGGCGAGCCCTAGGGCCTCGCCACAGATTGGGTAAACGAAATGGTTAAAGGTTTAATAATGTCATTGAACATTGCTATTCGAACATTGATCGAATTTGTTAGCATGGTAGCAAACCTTTATTATATGATGCATGCATTCATATTCATGATTATGGGCATAGTAGCATAGTTTTTCTACTATTGCATTTACAGTTTTCAGATACATATTTATCTATCTATCTATGTCACACCCCGTGACCAACCGCCAATTTGGACCGGGTCGCGGCACCGACGACAGACCGCCGAACGGACCGGGGTTTCCCCTGTACGCGGACAGAGTCTCCCCTGTACGTTCTAGGCGTCGCAATCCAAACAATGTACATTACAAAGGTTCCGACCAGGAACAGATATCAATCATAGATTGCAAATGGAAAGGTATCAACAACATAACACATCCTATGTTATTACAACATTCACATTAGATTCATTTATTTACATCCCAACCACTATTCTTTTTACATTAGACTTCCAAATACAATCTAAGTTATTACATTATAGATATTACAAGTTTAATACATTTTGTTCCTTTCATTTTCTATAACCCTAAGCTACGTCGATGGGGTACTGCTAGCTCTGGTCTCTGGGGGTAGGGCGCTATCTATGGAGTTACGCCCTTTCCTCGCGCCACCGCGCCGCTCACGTTCGAACCTGTAAAATCCCAAAACAACGTGGGGTGAGAACCAACCTCATGGTTCCCAGTGGGTACGGCCGTCTAAGGGAGGAGCTCGACCAACAGGTCCAAAGGAGGCAAATACAAGTTAGTCCAATAAACAGATAGATATGTATATCATAAAGATGCAACTAACTTTACCTTGCTTTGCCTCACAACCGCAATGATGCTATGCAATATGCAACATGAATATATGCGCAACAACTAGTAGAATTATTGATTCTACAATTGATCTCGCTAACTCTAGTTCATATCATCCAACTCTAAGATCTCTATTACCTTAGGTTTACACATTTACCACTAGCCCTCAAGGTTCTATCTACTTTATTCCAGCTAGCCACCCGACTCGGCCTCGAGTCAATCAACTGCGGATAGTCCGCGCTCTGCCCGGCTCGAGGTGAAGGACCCTGTCACAACGCACCTCAGCCTGCAAGCCAAGAACCACATCGCCCAACGGTCCGCCCGAAGGTCCGTGCACCATGGTCAGGGATCCGCCAGAGGGAGAGGAACATAGCCGCATACACCCATAGCCAAGACCCCCGATAGGGAGAGGAACATGTCGCATACACCCTAGCGCTCTTTGTTCTTGCTTAGTCACAATCCTCAAAGTTCTTCCGGTGGGAGAGGAACATGCCACATACACCCGCGGTCCAAGAATTATTGAGTTCACAAGACTCGGGATTCCGGAATCCACTTCACAAGTCAAGGGTCCGTATCCAACCCTATGCTATCGACCTATCTAGGTCCAATGCACTTTCCACCCTAGGTCCAACTGACTCTAGGTCTAATGCCTCAATTTCACAACCTAGGTTTACCTTAACTCTAGGTTCAGTTCTCAACCTATGTTCCTTAACACTAGGTTAGATGCCACACACCTAGATCCCGACTCTAGGTTCATACTCAACCTATGTTCTTTAACACTAGGTTAGATACCACTCGTTATTTATCCTAGGTTCAACAACACTAGGTTTGATGTCATCTATGTCCGACCTATGTTTATTAACACTAGGTTCAATGCCACTCGATCTACTTGATGTCCTATTGTCATATCGAGTACTATAGATATCCACATTTCATCTCGCATACATTCTATGATGCCAATATGCATTTACTATCTAGCATGAACTCATAATGCTAAGTGCAACTAGCATATACTCCAATGCACACATACATATCATTTGCATTATCACTAGCATGTATTCTATATCATGTCATTTTACATGGATCTACTTAGCATTTGCATCATATTATTAACATGCATTAGCTATATGAATCAACCACATGCTTTACTTACATTTATATGCATCATCTATATGCCTCATTTACATTCATATGCATCAACGTGGATTCTTAATCATCTTAGACATAAAGGGCGACCTAGTTGCTTCGGTAAACACAACCCACCTTAATTCGCGTTCCGATTGCTCGTCGACACTTGCAATTGGCCTTCTGCGGCACTCGGCACCCGTTTGGGCCTGATCTCACAGTTGCTCTCCAAGAGCGCGCTGCTTTGCCGTTTCAAGTGCTAACAGTCTTCGCCTCGCCGTTACGATGCTCGGGACCCGATTTCACAATTTATGGACGTCACCGCGGCCCTCCAAGCGGAAACGAAGCTCTAAGCGTCCGTTTCTTCAATATCTTTGCAACGGCTCGTCGGATTGCCGAACCGTTTTCGCCAACGTGTTTCATTACCTATCAATTAGGTTTACAGAGGGTTATTTGAGATCAAACCCTCATATATATCAAAACGCCATTTTGGAGCCCTAGGTTTGCATCTAAGCAAAATCTACCATTTGAACTCTAGATTCAAGCATTAAACATCTATTAAGCTTGCTAGAATTGCATCTAAACCATCCTTAGGGTGCATAAACCAAACCCTAAGAAGTTACCATTAGAGCCCTAGAAGCTTACCTCTCTAGGTTTGTTCCAAGGTTGAGAGGAAGAAGAAGATGATGATGGTGGTGGTGATTCTCTTCTCCTCCTTCTTCATTCTCTTTCCTTTCTTCTCTTCTTTTCCTTTTCTTCTTCTTTCTCCTCTTCTTCTTCTTCACGTTAAGAGAGAGAGAGAGGTGGTGTTGGAGTGAGGGAAATGAGAGGAAGAGAGAAAGAGCCCTCTCTGTACACTCTCATAAAGCCCAAAGTGCAATTAGGCCCCTCAACTTTCATTTTATTACATTGCCCCCGCAGGGGCCATTTTTTGTATAGGGACCGGTCCCTGGACTTGGGGGACCGGTCCCCGTAGGTCCAGAATTCCAGCCTTTAAGGACTTGGCCAAATTTTTAGCTTTTTCACAGTTTTTTCTCCGTTTTCGCTCGTTTGACCTCCGATTCTTTTCAAATCGAACCAAGACTCTCCAAACATGTTTTCGAGCATATTTTCATCATCTTTTCATCCACGCTAATGTCGGATTTGGCTCACGGCCCAACATGGCCTTTCGGCTCCGTTTTAGCTCCTACGCGTACTGAAAACGCCCGAATGCTTCCGGACCTCACCGGGACCATTTAAATGTACACCGTAACTTCATAATTTTAGAAGTCCGGTACCTTAGAATCTATCTGTTGTTATTTGTGCCCACTTGGACCTAGTGGGGAGATCGGCAGACACTGGGAACTATGGAAGATAGTTCTCACCCCACTCTATTTCCAGTGGTAGGTACAGGGCTGCCGAAGGAGGACCGCGGCAAGGGCATCGCGCCCGATCAGTGAGACCGTGGTAGTATAGTTGCTTTCCTTTTGCATTAGTTCACCTATGTACTGAGAGAGATTCATTGTAGGTGAGGATTTTGGAGAGCTATTTATTTTGGATGAGTTATGTAAACATTTAAAGAAAGGATGTAAATAAAAATGATGAAACTATTGTAATAGTTAGTAAAGTACTCTCTTTATTTCACATGCTTTATCTTGTGGATTACTTACTCTTTGTATTGTTGGCACTGGTTGTGCCCTTGTGAATGTGTATGTTTAGAATTTAATTTCTTGGGTAAATTCTTATACACATTCTTGTTGTTGAGCCTTGGGCGGGCAGGGGAGGCGCTGTCCGTTCGGCAATCCGCCGCCGCGGCCGAACCGTGCCAAATGGGTAGTGGTTTCGGGGCGGGGCGTGACATAAATAGTTTCCAGTGGGTTCCACTACCGACGCCGCCGATTTTCCCACTAGTTCTAAGCAGGCAAAAGTAGATAGGTTAGCGATAAAACAGTATTCTACAATGCTACTATGCTTTGCAATATGAACAATAATGAACAAGTAAGGTAAACAAGTAATAGTATCTACTATGCTCATGATGCATGCCATTTACCTTTGTTTCCATAATCCAATCCATCCGGCTCACCCGAAGGTTAAGCCCCGACTCACATATCCAACTCCGCATTGCGAGGAGACGTCCGCTACTCTCACCCGGAGCTGTCTGCGGGATAACTACGTCTGTCCCTGAAAGATATGGATCCCGAGGATCTAAAAGGTAAGAAACACCTAGAGGGGGGTGAATAGGTGTAAAACCGGCAAACTCAAAAATCTCGATGCAAATAAAACTAGATAGCAGAAAATAAAATAGCACACCGAGAATTAAACGTGGGAAAACTCCAATTCGGAGTGAAAAACCCACGGGACCGACCACGCGAAGAAAATCCACTAAGAAAACTTGAGTACAAGTGATTTTGACAAAAATACACGACTCAATTTACCGATTTCTTGTTGATGGTGTTCTTCGCCGGTCCTCTATCGATAGGAATCCACTAATCAACCTCGCCGCAACTCCTCGCAGCGTCAATGCCTCAACTCCTCGAAGCGTCCACTGAATCCTCGGCTTCACGCGAAATCCACGCGCCGAATCTCCTTCCGGAGCTTGTAGAATCGAAGATTTGTGGTGATTTAATCTTTGATTACCATAAGCTATGAGGGTTCACCTTTAATCAAATATCTACTTGATTCTCGTATGAGTTCTCGAGTAAAAACGAAGAATCAAGCCGATAGTTGATTGTTAGAAACTCGCTATGTGAATAGACGCATTGAAACGGAAAAACAAGTTTCTAGGGTTTAGAATCAGTAAATATTCAAAGCCTTAAACTTTTAGATGACCCACATAGCTTATTTATATGTTTAGAAGACTTAGAAGTAGACTAGGATTGCAAAAAGTCCTTTTTAAAAACCTGTTTCGTCCTCAGAGACCGGTCCTCTCGAGGAGACCGGTCTGTGAGAGACCGGTCTCTCAAGTGAGGAACCGGTCCCTCGCCGCGTGACCAAAATCACAACGTTCGGGAACCGGTCTCTCAAGCTTGAAACCGGTCCCTCGCTGCGCGACAGAAATACCAAGGTTCGGGAACCGGTCTCTCATCTCAGGGGACCGGTTGCATCAAAGCTCACGCAGTGAGGACCTTAGGGGAACCGGTCTCTGGAACTCAGGGACCGGTCCCTGAATACAGAAAAGTTCAGTAAAATATTTTTAAAGCAATCTAAGCCTTCTGAACTTATTCTAATTAAGTATCTTCACCACAAATGATCTTTTCTTCATACCTTAGGTGTCGAACTTTACGAGTGAGTCTTTGTTCTTCAATTTAGATCTTTTCTTCAATCTTCCGCAATCAACTCTTCAAGACTCCATTCAACATTATGAAATCCGCCAACCTATAAAATCCTTAACAATCTCCCCCTTTGGCGATTTTGTGACAAAATATATTACAAAGTTCGTACACAACTCAAAAATAATAAAAAGAAGATCATCGCAATCACCAAACGATAATCTCCTACATGATCGATCCAATAAATGAAAATTACACTTTTACAACCTTAATACAGACTTTCAAGTATACTTATCAAGATCAAACATAATCAAACATAAACATCAAAATAGTACCAAGTCACCAAGTCAGTTCATAGTCAAGCACCCAAGCAAACATCTAAACTAAATTTACACAACTTATGCAAAGTAAATCAAATCTAAACTAAACGCTTCATCATCATCGAGCCATCCATCATCATGTATTCATCTCCCCCTTTTTGTCAGAAAGCGCCAAAACGACAAAAGGAGTAAACCCATAACATCTAATCTGAAGCATCCCCTGGGGGTAAATCTGCTCTGCAACACCCTAATTTGTCAAAAATCATATTGAGTAATCGCTTCATCTTGCTCACATCCTTCCGTATCGCAGCCTGCTCCGCAAACAATTTCTGAAGCTCCTCAGACAACCGTTGTTGCTCACGATACACAGAGGAAACTGAGATATCTTCCTCGGAAATGTCCATAGAAGGACGTGAAGAAGTAGCAGTAGTAGGAGGTGGAGCAGCAGGAGGGGAAGAAGCGCGCTGAGATGGGGTATGAAGCTGCACCGAGGACTTCACAAATGTCCTTTCATTTATCCGACCCAAACTATGCTCATAAGATGTACACCGGACATCCACATCATGAAGTCGCAGAATCCTCATAATTATCAATGGAAAGGGCATTCTTTCATTTTGCCCAGAAGTCTTGATGTCCTTTGCCATTCTCCATGAGATCAGAAACGGAATATTCATGTTAATATTTTTGGCACTTACAATATCCGGCCTTCCCAAGAGATACATATACAGAATACGATCCCATCTCAGAATCTTCGTGTTCGCAAGAGGCAAAATATTGTAGCAAACCACGAAGTTCAGAAACCTATATTCCATTTTGAAATCTTTGGACATAACCATAATTCCGTTGGACTCAGTACCCGGCATGCAAATAGTGTTCACTATACGGTTTCAATCGCGAAGTGAGTCGAACCCGGCCTGCAGATATTCCACTCCCTCAGTTCTTGCTTCCATTCCTAGTACAGACGCTATCATATCAGGAGTGATTGATAACTCAACACCACGTACGGAAGTTTTAAATACGTACGGGCCGCCGTCGGAGTCACTCAGGTGACCTGCTCTTATATAGAATTCTCTGATCAACTCCAAACAGAAACCGGTTTGTTCCGGGAAATCACAAATCTGATGAAGATTTCCCTGTTCAAATAAATCCTGAAATCCCGGCACACAGCTAATGATACTGGCAACTCCAACATCTCGCTCACCAATACAGTGTTTCGACGAGTACATTGACCGTCGAGCAGATGGAACATCCTGTAGACTGTGACGCGAAGGCTCAGAACCGTGTTCTCTAATGTCAACACCTCCAGACTTACGACGACCTGGACGTTCAGCTGCCTTTCCTTTGCCTTTATCCACGGCTTTTCCTTTTCCCTTGCCTTTCCCTGTATCCTTATCCTTAGCTAACCCCTCGGGAACAAAAGCCTCCCAATCCGGCTCCTCCTCCTCAGAGTCGTCGCCTGGAGCATATTCGCTCTCTTCATCTTCCGGTTGATACTCAATCGGCCGTTTAGCTTTGGAGCGCTGTCGTTTGCTTTCGCGACCACCCCCAGCCATAAGAACAACAAGCACAAGAATCCACGAGTACATTTTCGAAAATCACCTGTTAAACATAATGAACTTTACATATGAAACACATGTATTTTATTTTATTTTTTTTAATTCCAAAAATTTTTAGCAAATTGGTATATAAATACGAAATAATCCTAGGGGCCACATAATCATGAGAAACATGAACAAATCATGCATCAAAATCAGCATAAACAAATTTTTCACGAAAACTTTGAAAACCAAGATTTTGATGATGAAAAACCTACAAAACTTGACCAAAAAGATAAAGAAATTTCAGAAAATATGAAAACAACAGGTCTAATAACAAGATCGAAGCATAAACATGCATTTTTAGCAAGATCTCTAGACCAATCATCAAAAAATCTGAAATGAGACACATTTTCTGAGTATATGACATGAACGCAACAAAACCCGAAAATCATACCTAAAATCAATGCAAACCAAGGAGAAACAAGAGGAAACCCTGATCTGGAGACAAGAGAAGCGCCAGGGAGGAAAGCAGGAGAAAAAAAAAAACGCGTACAAAAACAGATCGTGCGATAAGCCCTTTATCGGGTCTGGCGGAGGGACCGGTCTCTCCCACCTGGGACCGGTCCCAGAGCCTGAAATTTTAGAAAAATTTTAAACTGAGGCCCGAGAATTCCAGAAAAATTAAAAAATATTTCACAATGTTCAATCATCAAAAAGAACCAATTTCCAGCCCAAAAACTTCAAACAAAATTTCATAAATAAATTTTGAAAAATCAATTTCAGGGATATTCAAACTTACAAAATTGTTGACCCGAAAATCAATGAAAATTTTTGATACATATAAAATAAAATTCCACACATCATGCAAGATCTAGGAACTTATTGTATCATTTTACCATCATATTTTGTTAAAGAAAATGAATAAATAATCCTCAGAATCGAGAAATCAGCATAATATGTTCAAATTTAGTTATGCACAATATTCGAGACAGGAGTGGCTCTTTGAGCATCTTTTTATTGACATTCCACCAAATATCACCTACAAGATGTATAGCTCTTTGAGCATATTTTTTTTAAATTTTTCTTCTCTGAAAGGTACTTTCCTTTTGTCTTATATAGATACTTTAATCAACATGTGGTAGCTGCACACACTGACCGGACGACCAGGGTGGTAGCTCTTTCCTCCATGTGGTGGTAGTTTTCACACTCCCAGCAGGGATGTAACTCTTTCCACATCTTGAATCTCAGAAACTTTAATAACCAAAAATTGGAAAGACTCCCCCTAAATTAGTGCAACCCTCAAGTCAAAAATATTATTTCAATTTCAAAAACAGAGAAAAAGTTATTCATCTCAAAACTCATAATCAGACAAATAGTAGCAACATTCAAAGTTCGAAGCATGAGGTGTTTAATTTGATTCAGTATGCAAAGCAGAATCTCAATGATTTGATCGTTCAACAATTATGACAATATAGAACAACCTTGACAGTGATCAATCAAAAATTAAATATGAAATAATTAAAATCACAGACCAATTCATCTCCCAAAAATGCAATATTATTCACGAAATTCAATCCTCTCTTAAGTATAATCAGAAAACACCGGAATACATGCAGATAAAAATGCAACATGCATATGATCTATAGCCCACAAGAATATATCTAGATTGAAGGATTCATACCAATTGCCTTTCTTAAATGCAGAAAACGCTTTTGATCCAAAAGTTTGGTTAAAATATCTGCAAGTTGATTTTCAGTTGAAATATATTCAAGTTATAAAATGTTTGATTCAACCAGTTCTCTTAAAAAGTGATATCTTAGTTCAATATGTTTTGTTCGAGAATGTAAAACAGGGTTTTTAGAAATATTAATGGCACTTGTGTTGTCACAAAGAATAGTAAAGGTGGTGGAAGGGATTCGATAGTCGCTTAGTAAGCTCTTCATCCAGATCAATTGAGTACAGCAACTTTCGGCCGCAATGTATTCAGCTTCTGCAGTGGAAAGTGCAATACAATTTTGTTTCTTACTGTGCCAAGCGACCAAACAGTGTCCAATGTAAAAACAAGCTCCACTAGTACTTTTCCGATCATCTGCGGAGCCTGCCCAGTCAGCATCAGAGTAGCCGATAAAATCAAGAGATGTTCCCATAGGATACCAGAGGCCATACTCAGTTGTTCCTTTAACATACTGAATGATCCTTTTAACTGCTTTCAGATGTACTTCCTTAGGGTTAGCCTGATAACGAGCACAAATTCCAACACTAAACGCAATATCTGGTCTGCTCGCAGTCAAGTACAATAGGCTACAAATCATGCTTCTGTATTGTTTCTCATCCATACTCTGACCTTCTGAATTCAATCCCAGTCCTTTGTTGCTTATACCCATTGGAGTGTCAAATCCTTTGCATTGTCCAATCCAAATTTTTTAACCAGTTCCTTTGCATACTTGGTCTGAGACAAATGAATTCCATCTTTTGATTGTTTAACTTAAAGTCCAAGGAAATAATTAAGCTCCCCCATCATCGACATCTCAAACTCGCTGGTCATTAACTTTGCAAAATCAGCGGCATCCTTATCTTTAGTAGCCCCAAAAACTATGTCATCTACATAGATTTGTGCCACAATGAAATTATCCTTCAAGTGTTTTACAAAGTGAGTTCTATCCGCTCCCCCTCGGTTGTAGCTCTTTTCCAAAAGATATTTTGTCAAGCGTTCGTACCATCCGCGTGGAGCCTATTTTAGTCCATAAAGTGCCTTTTTCAGTCGAAAAACGTGATTTGGAAATTTTGAGTCTATAAAACCTTTCGGTTGTTCAACATAAACTTCCTCCTTTAAAAATCCATTTAGAAACGCACTTTTAACATCCATTTGAAAAAGAGTGATTTTAAAATGGCAGGCAATCGTGAACAAGATACGAATAGATTCAAGACGGGCAACCGGGGCAAAGGTTTCATCAAAGTCTATTCCCTCAATTTGTGAGTACCCCTGAGCAACAAGTCTCGCTTTGTTCCGAACAATAGTACCATCCTTATTTTTCTTATTCTTAAAGATCTATTTGGTGCCTATGATATGTTGTTGCTCAGGACGAGGCACTAATTCCCATACATCATTGCGAACGAATTGACCAAGTTCTTCTTGCATTGCATTTATCCAATATTCATCACGTAAAGCTTCGTCAATATTCTTTGGCTCAATCAAAGATACACACCATGCAAATTCACATTGTAGTTGACTTCTTGTTCGCACTCCAACATTAGGATCCCCAATTACATTCGATAACGGATGATCTCTCGACTCTGTCAGGGGTGTAGTCTCAGGAGATATGCTTGGAATTTCAGATGAGGTGATTTGAGGCTCAGATGAATCATTTGAAGCAACATTTTCAGAAGATGTAATGGAATTGTCAAGTGCAGAAACATCATCATTCACAGGCAATACAAACGGAGAATCATTATCATCATCATTCATCGAGTTAGAAGAACCATTCACAAAAGAACTTACAGAAGAAGCTTCATCTACTTTTATATTAATAGATTCTATCACCGTCTTAGATCGTAAATTGTACGCACGATAAGCACGACTTGTAGTAGAATAACCAAGAAAAATTTCTTCGTCACTTCGGGAGTCAAATTTTTCAAGATTTTCACGATCCTGAAGGATAAAACATTTACACCCGAAGACACGAAAGTATTTAACATTAGGTTTCCTACCAAGCCAAAGTTCATAAGGAGTATTCAAAGTACCCGAGCGCACATAAATCCGATTGATAACATAGACAGCCGTGTTCACTGCTTCGGCCCAAAAGTGTAAAGCAATTTTCTTACTATGAAGCATAACACGAGCCATCTCCTGTACAACCCAGTTCTTGCGCTCAACCACTCCGTTTGTTGGGGTGTATAAGGAACCGAGAATTCATGTTTAATGCCATTTGAAACACAAAAATCAACAAATTTTGAATTTATGAATTCTCCCCCTTGATCACTTCGAATACGTACAATTTTATCATTCCGTTCAGTCATAAGACGAAGACAGATTTCAGAAAAAGAATCAAAAGTATCAGCTTTTTCTCGTAAGAAGGCACTCCAAGCAAAACGAGTAAAATCATCAACAATGAGCAAAATATAACGTTTTCCACCCAAACTTTGAATCCTAAATGGTTCCATCAAATCCATATGAAGTAATTCTAAAGGTTTAGATGTCCCTAAGTGATTCAAATTCTTATGTGCGGACCTAGTTTGTTTCCCCAATTGACAACCCCCACACACAATGTTCTCTTTAAAGTCAATCTTAGGTACACCTCTGACAACCTCCTTCTTAGTTATCTTGGATAGCTCCTTAAAATTTTTGTGGCCTAGTCGTTCATGCCATAAAGTCTCAGTTTCTAATGACGCTAAGTTACAATGTTCAGTCGAAGAATTAGGAACTACATAACAGTTATTCTGAGATCTAATGCCCTTTAAGAAAAGATTGTCATCACGAGTCACATGGTATTCTTTATCGGAAAAATTCACAGAATACCCATCATCACACAGTTGCTTATGCTTACAAGATTAGATTTCAGCCCCTCAACATAGAAAACATCATTCAAAGTAGGGCCATCTGAGATAGTCACTGTTCCTTTTCCAACAATTTTTGATGACCGACCGTCTCCAAAAATAATAAGTCCTCCAGAGATTTTGTTCAAAGAAGTAAACCAATTTTTATCTCCGGTCATGTGGCGGGAACAGCCACTATCCAGATACCATGAAGTATTATCGTAAGCATGAAGCGAAGTGTGAATGACTAAGTATGGGAAGAGTTCACCTTTGCGCACCCAAACCTTACGTGTTTTGGATTGCAACGGTTTGCTTGCTTTTGTTGATGTTGGCTTGTCGACGATTTGAATTGACTTCTTCTTCATATCCTCCTTCTTTGGTTTCCATGCTTGTTTTGCCATTGATTTCGGCGCATTTGGTGTCCACGTTTGTTTCTTCTTATGATCGATCTTCTCTGAAGTCCAATTTGACTTCCCTTTTAATATAGGATTAATCTTCATGGGCGATGTTCTTTGGTTCAAGGGTGTTGTTGAGCTCTTTCCCTTTTGCTTGCAAAACTTCTTTATGTGTCCTAAAACACCACAAATATGACAAGTTTTGTTAGTCAAATTATTTTTAGGAGGAACGAACTTACCATAAAGTTTAGGAACTGTTTTTGACGAATTTCCATCATCTTTCTTCGTTACTTGATCAATATACGTCCGTTCATAACCAAGTCCAAGTTTGTTTGTTTGACCAAGTCCAAGCATCTTGTCTAGTTTACTTGAGCCAGACAAAAATTGGTTCAAATCCGACTTCAATTGAATGATCGTCTTGGTGAATTCCATATTTGCTTCTCTAGCTTCCGAGTATTGCTTGGTGAGAAAATTGATGTTCTCCATCTGAGTCTCTTTTTCCTTTTCAAGTAACGAACACTTCTCAAATAAAGAGTTGTATGCCTTGGTCAAACCATCTTTTTCTTGCTCTAGATCCTTTGTTAGTGAGGCCAATTTTGAATTTTCTTGTTCCAACTCATGTAGACTTCGCCGCAGTCTCTTGTTATGTTTAGCCACCTTCTTTGATTCAACAACCAATTGTTGATATGCTGCAACCATGTCGTCTTCGTCCGATTCTTCATCTGATGAGTTCTCCGAAGATGACTTCTCATGTAGGGATGACATAGAGATAGATTCAGCAGATGCTAAACACATGAAAGTTGAATCCTGTGCAATCAGTGCCGTAGCATTTACATCCTCTTCACTTGAAGTGGAATCGTCAGATGAGGAATCGTCCCAAGTAATAGCTTGCATCGCTTTCTTCTTCAACGATTTTTTATTAGGACAGTCAGATGCAATATGGCCAAAGCCCCTACACTTGTAGCATTGAATTTGACCTTCACTGCTTTTCTTCTCTTTTGTAGAGTCCTTTTGAAAGTTATCCGATTTTCTGTATTTTGATGAGGAAGAAGAAGACGAACCCCCTTTTGATTTGCTTGACTTGGAAGAAGTAGACTTGGGAGGAAACTTCTTTCTAAAGTTCCAACGGA
The DNA here is from genome assembly GCF_001540865.1 of Ananas comosus. Lineage (NCBI taxonomy): Eukaryota > Viridiplantae > Streptophyta > Magnoliopsida > Poales > Bromeliaceae > Ananas > Ananas comosus. The sequence continues at coordinate 101,811 of NW_017893336.1, read as the reverse complement.
ACTTCTTTGTTAGAAGCGCTAGTTGCTTTCCAAAGTCCTCCAGGGTTTGCTCCGACTCAGAATCTGATAAAGTTGAAGTGATATCTCCTTTTGTTGATTTTAGAGCCATCCCTGAAGCCTTAGAAAAAGACTTGGAAGAAGACGAGTTACAAGGAAAGGTCATTTCATAGGTTTGAAGTGCACCTACTAATTCTTCTACCTTGAGTTCATCAGGATGTTTAACCGTTTCAATAGCCGCAACCTTAGAACGAAATCGTTCGGGAAGGGTCCTCAAAATTTTTCGAACAATTTTGGAATCGAAAATTTTCTCGCCCAAGTTGGCACACGTGTTTACTATATCTTGCAAACGAGTATAGTACTCAGTAAAAGATTCATGTTCTTCCATACGAATGGAGTCAAATCTACTAGTAAGCATTTGCAATTTTTGAATCTTAACCAAGCTTGTACCTTCGTGTGTAACTTGCAAAGTGTCCCAAATCTCTTTGGCAGTTTCACACGCCGAGACGCGAGAAAATTCAGTTTGATTTAAAGCATTGAATAAAGCATTGATACCTTTCCCATTGAACAAAAATAGTTCGTTTTCCTCTTTCGTCCATTTATTTCTAGGTTTCGGACTGGTAACATTCTCGACAACTTCGGTAGGATGTTTCCACCCGAATTCAATGGCTTGCCATACCCGCTCGTCGATAGCAATAAGAAACGCCCTCATACGGACTTTTCAATAAGCGTAATTAGTGCCATCGAAAAGAGGGGGTCGATTAATGTTACCGCCCTCGGCCATGAATTACAACCTATACCCGCTCTGATACCACTTGAAAGATATGGATCCCGATGATCTAAAAGGTAAGAAACACTTAGAGGGGGGTGAATAGGTGTAAAACCGGCAAACTCAAAAATCTCGATGCAAATAAAACTAGATAGCAGAAAAAAAAATAGCACACCGAGAATTTAACGTGGGAAAACTCCAATTCGGAGTGAAAAACCCACGGGACCGACCACGCGAAGAAAATCCACTAAGAAAACTTGAGTACAAGTGATTTTGACAAAAATACACGACTCAATTTACCGATTTCTTGTTGATGGTGTTCTTCGCCGGTCCTCGATCGATAGGAATCCACCAATCGACCTCGCCGCAACTCCTCGCAGCGTCAACGCCTCAACTCCTCGAAGCGTCCACCGAATCCTCGGCTTCACGCGAGATCCACGCGCCGAACCTCCTTCCGGAGCTTGTAGAATCACAAATTTGTGGTGATTTAATCTTTGATTACCATAGGCTATGAGGGTTCACCTTTAATCAAACATCTACTTGATTCTCGTATGAGTTCTCGAGTAAAAACGAAGAATCAAGCTGATAGTTGATTGTTAGAAACTCGCTATGTGAATAGATGCATTGAAACGGAAAAACAAGTTTCTAGGGTTTAGAATCAGTAAATATTCAAAGCCTTAAACTTTTAGATGACCCACATAGCTTATTTATATGTTTAGAAGACTTAGAAGTAGACTAGGATTGCAAAAAGTCCTTTTTAAAAACCTGTGTCGTCCTCAGAGACCGGTCCTCTCGAGGAGACCGGTCTGTGAGAGACCGGTCTCTCAAGTGAGGAACCGGTCCCTCGCTGCGTGACCAAAATCACAACGTTCGGGAACCGGTCTCTCAAGATTGAGACCGGTCCCTCGCTGAGCGATAGAAATACCAAGGTTCGGGAACCGGTCTCTCATCTCAGGGGACCGGTTGCATCAAAGCTCACGCAGTGAGGACCTTAGGGGAACCGGCCATTGGCAAGTACTTACACCAGCCTCCTTTGTAGTCAATGACACAAGCTTGCACCATGTCCTCCAGAGTCTGAATGGTTCTTTCCGTTTGCCCATCTGTCTGGGGATGAAATGCAGTGCTGAAATCGAGCCGTGTGCCAAGGGCCTCCTGCAGGCTTTTTAAAAAATGTGAAGTAAACTTGGGGTCTCTATCCGACACGATTGACTTCGGTACCCCGTGTAGCCTCACTACTTCATCAAGATATGCGCTAATCTATCTCCTGCCCAGGTGGTGTGGATCGGCAAAAAGTGTGCTGACTTCGTCAGGCGATCTACAATCACCCAGATTGCATCGTGGCCCCCTGTCGAGCGAGGCAAGCCAACGATGAAATCCATAGATATGTCCTCCCACTTCCAGATGGGAATAGGTAGGCTTTGAAGCTTCCCCGCTGAAAACCGGCGCTCCGCTTTTACTTGCTGACAAGTCAAACACTTCGCCACGAAGTGCCCAATATCAGCCTTCATCCCTGACCACCAATAGAGTGCTTTTAACTCATGATACATCTTGGTGCCGCCCGGGTGATCCGCGTATGGAGACCGGTGGGCTTCTTGCAAAATCAGCTCATGAAGCTCTTCACTTTCGGGCACGCACCACCGGTTTCGAAACCGAAACGCGCCACCGACGTCCACACTGAAATCACCACCTCGACCTTCCTCGATATTGCGCCGTACCTTTTGGAGATTCGGATCCGTAGGTTGCAATTTCTTGATCCTCTCCAATAAGATCGGTTGAACAACGAGTGCCATCAACCGAGTCGGGACCTCGGGAGCGACTACTTCAAGGTCCAATCGCTCTATATCCAACCATAAAGGTGTTTGCTGGGTAACATCAAAAGCGAGGTTCTTCGCCGACTTCCTGCTAAGCGCATCCACGACCACATTTGCCTTGCCGGGGTGGTAGAGGATATCGACATCGTAATCCTTTAACAGCTCTAACCACCGCCTCTGCCGCATGTTTAGCTCCTTCTGGGTAAATAAATACTTCAGACTTTTGTGGTCGGTGTAGATCTCGCAGTGCGCACCATACAGGTAGTGCCTTCACAGTTTCAGCGCAAAGATCACCGTCGCCAACTCCAAGTCATGGATGGGGTAGTTCTTCTCGTGGTCCTTCAGCTGACGGGACGCATAAGCTATCACTCTCCCGCCTTGCATCAGGACACACCCCAAACCCAGATAGGATGCATCACTATAGACTACAAAGTCCTCGCCCTGCACCGGTAAGGCGAGTATTGGAGCCGACGTCAACCTTTTCTTCAACTCGTTGAAGCTTTGGTCACACTCGTCGCTCCAAATAAACTTGACGCCCTTCTGTGTCAGACTGGTAAGTAGAGTCACAATCTTTGAAAAGCCCTCCACAAACTGTCGATAATAGCCCGCTAAGCCCACAAAGCTTCGGACCTCCGTGACGTTCGTCGGGCGTGGCCACTTCTCGACCGCTTCGACTTTCCTTGGGTCAACCGAAACACCACCCTCGGAAATCACATGCCCTAAAAAGGCAACCTCTCGAAGACAAAAGTCACATTTTCTTAGCTTTGCAAATAGCTTCTCGTCCCGAAGGATTTGAAGCACTATCCGTAAATGCTTCGCGTGCTCCTCGTCACTCCTCGAATAGACCAAGATGTCGTCTATGAAGACCATGACAAATCGGTCCAAGCACGCCCTAAACACACGGTTCATTAGATCCATGAACGTCGCCGGGGCATTAGTGAGCCCGAAAGGCATAACCGTGTACTCATAGTGTCCATAACGCGTGCGAAACGCGGTCTTCTGGACATCTTCCGACTTAATCTTCAACTGATGATAGCCGGATTGCAGGTCTATCTTCGAGTACAATCGTGACCCTTGTAATTGGTTGAATAAGTCGTCAATTCGGGGCAACGGGTATTTATTCTTTATTGTGACTCTATTCAACTCTCAATAGTCTACGCAGAGTCGAAACGAGCCATCCTTCTTGCGCATGAACAACACCGGGGCTCCCCACGGCGATACGGAGTTGGCCTACGCGACTTATGATCGCTCGTGCTGTATCGAGAAGACTACGGGGTCGGGAGGGATAGACTCATTTTCAGAGTGGAAATGTTGGAGCTACCACCGACACTTAGGCGGCGCAAGCCGGACTACACTCGTGTAGGTCCCAAAACAAGATTGAATTTGGACATAACCTCTTAAATTTGAATCACTGCTAAATAGATCATAGTAGTTGGATTATTGGACATACTCATAGTGTGGCTTTGAGATATTGGAACATGTAGTATACTTGATAGAATTACTCATTGCATCTTAGTATACTTGGAAGCCGATGAGTGTATTCATCCAACATTGGCATATTCAAACATGATAGCTTTGATATACATCACGTTTACTTGTGGCATAGCATTTCACTCATGCTTTCAATTCTGCAGCTTATTATTGTCTATTACTACTATTGTTGCTTATCATACTGACCCTTTCTTTTGGGGCCTAGTGGTGCATTGAGCTGAGGTCAGTAATTGCCCACTGGGAACTATAAATTATAGTTCTCATGCCCTTTTTGTTTTATGTTTTATTTCAGAGCCTTCCACTCCGGGTGAGGCTAGGGACCGCGGAAAGGGTATCGCCTCGAGTTAGCTTGCTATCGAGGATGCGTTGATAGGTGGTCTACCTCTCGTTGTTTTATTTTGGAGAGGTTTTGGAGAGTTATCTATGTATAGAGACCACCCCACTGTGGATTTCTTTGTGATTCTTATTGTACCTTTTTATGCTTATGCTTAGTGGACTACTTTACTCTTTCTCTACTTGTCGCTAGTTTTTAGTTGTTAGCAGCTCTGATATCTTTAGATACTTGTTTCTTCTTGCTTTCGCATCTCTTTTGTTGTAGACGCCTTATATGCGCAGGCATATGGCGGGTCTGGACACGCGCCGGGCGGGCCTATGCTGTGTCCCGGGGTGTGACAGCTACCCAAGGAAAAAGCTCGACCCACCAGGTCCGAAAGAGGCACTATAACATGTTAGTCCAACAAATATCTATAGATCTATATAAATTCATGCAACTAACAGTTATCATGTTTATGCCTCACAACATGCTATATGCAATCATGCGACCATACAATGAAATCAACTAAGTAGATCACCCGATTCTACTTTTATTCCGCTATCCATAGCTCATCGAACTGACTTCTAAGGTTTCCTCAATCTTTCATTCATGTCATTGACAATTCTGTTCATAAGGTTTTATCTATCTTTACAATACTATCCACCCGACTCAGTCTTGAGTCAATCATCCGCGGAATACCGCTCAAAGTCAGGCTCGAGGCAAAGGACATCTCACTTACACCTCAGCCTTAAATCCACTCAATTGGTGTCACGCCCCGAGCTCCTCCGATTTGGTCAGATTCGAGCACATGACAGACGCCGAACGGACAGCACCACCCCTGTCCGCCCAAGGCTCCAACAACATGTATAAAACAAGCAATACAATAAAAAGATTGCAAGATATACAAGGTTTGCTCGAGGGCAAACAAAAACCACAAGTGAAAGCATCGAAACTAGGCTATGCATTCATCCACAAACATGTCATTTGATTGCATTTGAACCAAACACAAGTATACCAGTACATTTACATCACATTGGCTTTAACCCAAAATATATGAATTACATTACTTTTACATTATTAATTCAACATACAATAGTTGAGTACTCCAAAATGTAGGGTATGCCTATCAACTCCGAGGCCGCTATCTACGGTACGATACCCTTGCCGCGATCCTCCACCGCCCCGCACGTGCTCGGATCTGCAGGGTTAGTGGTAATGAGAACTAGAAAGAAGTTCCCAGTGGGTTCGGCTGCCGACCACGCCGATTCGTCCACTAGGTCTATTTTAGGCATATGTATTTCAATAAAGATGGATAACGAACCAACTAATGCAATTCTAATACAATGCTTGCAAGAAAGCAATCCACAGATAGATATTCATACTCGAATACATGTTAATTATGCATGCATGTCCATTTCTTATTTTCCTTGGCCTTTACCCAATCAACACGGGGTGCTCCTGGTTTACCCGGACTCACAATCCACACATCCCATCTACCGGGGGAGGCACAAGGCATAACCACCCGAGGGATCTTCGCCAAGCACTTTCACCCGTGGTGTCTTACACTCCGGAGTACACCGCTTGTGGAGGAGCGACCTTCCACACAAGCCGGAACCAATACTTGTGAGTATGATCCCACCCTCAATTTGAGGAGGTATAGCCAAACCTGTCTCATGCCTCAATACCTCGATGCCACACTACTCATAATGCCATTATGGGTTAAGCCTTGTTTAACTATCCACTTTTCGATGTCAATCGAGTCACTAATGTCAATTTAACATTTGTTTACTATTGTCATAGTCTGTTCTCGCATTCACATACACATAGTAGGGTCATTCATTTTCCTTGTTCACATGGTTCTATAACACCTACAATAATCTTAAGCAGATTAAGCAGATAATTGATACAATCAATATATATACCGTTCATTTCCCTACATGCAAGAATGCTATAATACTAACATTGTAAGGAAGTGAATCCTCGAAATCCGAGGATTAGACTTCGGTTTGGAATCGACTATTCGTCGAGTGTGTAAGCTTCGGAAAGTCCGAAGGTGGCTAAAATGCATAAAGTGCATTAAGGAGAGGTCCGCGAGAGCACCAGTGCAAAACTTGCACTGGAGCAGAAATGCTCTCGGGGACCGGTCATTGGCAGGGAGGGACCGGTCCCATCAGGCTGGGCTGCGGAGGTCTCTGATGAGACCGGTCCCTGGCAGGCAGGGACCGGTTCCCGAACGCCAGCCCAGCGTGAATAGCCGAAATTTGGCTAAGTCCCGAGAATCCAACTTTCGGGAACCGGTCTCTCGGACAAGGACCGGTCTCCCGGGGACTGGTCTCTCAGGCAAGGACCGGTTCCCGAACGCGAAAACCCCTCTGCTCGAAATGGCAGCCTTCGGGGACCGGTCTCCCCGAGCTGGGACCGGTCCCTCACTGCGAAAATGCCCAGAGAGGGCTGGTTGGAAGGATGAAAAGTTGAGGGGGCTATCTGCAAAATGGCCGTTAATAGAGGTGGGGGACCCCTCTCTTTCCCTCATTGCTCTCATTTGCTCTCTCTCTCTCTCACACTCTTTCCCTCTCTCTCTAGAAAGAAAGAGAAGAAGAAGAAGAAGAAGAAGAAGAATAAGAAGAAGAAGAAGAAGGAAAAGAAGAGAAAAGGAAAGGAGAAGATCAAGAAGAAGGAGAAGATCATCTTCTTCCCTCTCTCCTTCAAGCTAGGGCAAGCTTGGAGCTTGGCTTAGAGGTAAGCTCCAAACCCACTCATAGTAGATTTCTTAGGATTGGGTTTTATTGCTTAGAATTGGTTCAAATGGAACCTAGAGGAGATGAATAGATGGTTCGGGCTCGCAATCGAAGCTCGCACCACGGATTTCTCCCTTGTTGCCATTCTCGGGCACGGAATTGGGGATTTTGGAAATCTAGGGTTTTGATCTAATCTAATAGGTCGGAAACCTAATTGCTAGGTCCCGGAACGTGTCGGCGAAGTCGGTCTTTCGATCCGACGAGCGAGTGCGGAGTTATCGCCGAATCGAGTACTCGAGGGCTCGCTTCGCCCCGAGGAGTTGAAGCGACGTGCAAAGACCGCAGCGTCGAGTTTTCTACCATCGCGGCATCGCCAAGAGGTAGGTGGTGTCCATCCCGAAGCAATCGTGCTCCCTTCTATGGCTTAGTACAGTTCGATTCTGCATCTTGTATTATTGCATTATAGGATGATTGTGCATTGCCTTTCCTTATGCTTTCCTTGATGATATTGTAGCATGCATTGGATACTTGATATAGTGGATTGATAAGGATTGGGTCAAGACTTGTGAATCCTATAGTGCAGAGAAAGTGATGGGCTCAGTGGTCGGTCTAATAATGAACAAAGAACGAGTGGCATCTAGTCGATAGTAAACAATGGACGAGTGGCAATTTCGTTGATAGTAAGCAAAAGAACAAATGACACATATGAGTCGTAGTGTATGTGAGACCTATGGACTATATGATGATTATAACCCTAGAGGATAGGGTATTCTCGAGACGAGAATTGGATCATGCTCACGGTCTGTTTCTAAATCTTGTGATGGAAGCCCCACACAAGTAGTGCGCTCCGGATGTTGGTCATGTGGGATTGCCTATTTTGGGTCCCAAGGGATTGCCTATTTTAGGCCCCGGCAGACGGTCTCGGTTCGTAATGCGAGTTGACCCTCCCTACCTTTGAGATGGCTAGTGAGCAGTAGGCTCCTTCAGGAAAGCCACGAGATTAAGAAACAAGTTAATGAGATTGCTGAATGAGTAAATAGCTTTACCTTTGGGCATGATAATGGGTTAGTTGTTTATCTATTTCATTGTACATGCATTCATATATTATGATTGGGCATAGTAGCGTAGCTATACTTCTGTCATTTACCGCTTCCCTTATCTATCTATCTATCGATTATCTACTTTTGCCCGCTTGGACCTAGTGGGGAGATCGGCGGAGTCAGCGGCCGAACCCACTGGGAACTAAGGAAGTTAGTTCTCACCCCACTCTTACCAGGTTCTAGTTCGGGCGTCCCCGGTGAGCGTGAGGATCGTGGTAAGGGCCCGGCGCTCTAGTCGCATTAGCTACCTCCCTTTTGCATTAGCTGTCACCATTTTTGTATTTGAGAGTAAATGTTGTATAGGGTGAGGTTTGAGTGCTTGTACTTATATTTTTGGAAGAATGTAAAAGACGTACTTAAATGTAGTAAATCAAATGAATGTAATGGATAGCACCTCCTCTCTTATGTACTTGTATTCGTTTCTATACTTGTATCTTGCTCTTGATTGTTGCACTGGTGGTGCTTCTTGATCGTGTATTTATGAATTGATTCCTGGGTAAATTCTTATACATGATCTGTTGGTTACCCTTGGACGGACAGGGGAGGTCCTGTCCGTTCGGCGTCTGTTCGACGCGCCCAGGGCCGGACCAAATTGGTAGCGGTCTCGGGGCGTGACAGATAAAGTGGTATCAGAGCACCAGAGCAAGTAAAGAGAGAGTCTAGGATGACCTAGGAGATCCTAGGTTGGCAAACCCTAAGGTTATAGGGACGTGAGTGACTGTGAACCCATGGCGATGGCGGAAGTTGATTGATTGGGTCGAAGTTGGTGCTATGTCTCTAGCCGTGCATAGAGACGGATTCAAGTGATACTAGTTTCTCGGCTCATAGTGGTTGTGTCGGCGGCCGACGACGCGACGCTAAGAGTCCAGAACTGGAACACTTGTGAGCTTCCGCCCGATTTCGTTGTCGAGTCGTTTAATTTCGTTAACATTGAGGAAGTTATCGGATTAAGATAACTAACCGAGTTGTTGCTTTTCAGGAGCAAATGTCCCCAAGGCGTTATGTGCGTAGGTCTGCTCCGGTACCGCCTTCTGCGGAGCCCGAGCAGCCAAGATCGGAGGAGGTGCAGGAGCTGCGGGAGCAGGTCGCTGCAATGTTGGGCGCGATGCAGCGCCAGGAGGCTCGGTTCGAGCAGCTCCAGGGAAGTTGTGGAGCGGCAAGCGGCAGCGGCGGCGGCCGCGACGGCGGCAGGAGATCGCGATCCGCCCGCACCTTCGGCACGCACGCCGGTAGCGGCCGAGGGTGAGGGCATAGCGGCGGTTCCGATGGCGGCAGTTCCCCCGCCGACAAGTGCGCCCTCCGACAGCTTCGGGTTCGGCGACACCTCGACACGACGGCCGACGAAGTGGAGCGGTAATGTGCGCTGGTGGCTCTTATGAAGTTTATGAAGTTTAAACCACCAACTTTTGAAGGGAAAAAGGTGGAGCCGTCGGCAGTGGAGTCTTGGATTGACTCTATGGAGACCCTCTTCGAGGACCTAAGGATAAGGTGCCCCTCGCCACCTATTGCCTCGAAAAGGCGGCGAAGGTGTGGTGGAAGCGGTTGAAGCGGGATCGACTCTCTGACCTTTCACCAATGCTCTGGGAGGAGTTTAAGAAGGAGATGTTTGGGAATTATTTCCCCGACACCGAGAAGCGAAAGCTAAAGGAGAGGTTTCGCAAATTGAGACAGGGGGATCGTTCGGTGGTAGACTACGAACAGGAATTCTCCCACATTATAGACTGCGTCCCGGACGTGGTTAAGGACGACGCGGATTGGGCCGAATGGTTCTTGCGGGGACTTCAGCCATGGATATATAGAGCGGTGCAGTTGTTCCAGCTCACAACTTTCGCCGAGGTTTTCAACAAGGCGCTGTGGGCGGAACATGGGGATGCCCACGTGCGGGAAGAACTTGAGTCGTTGACTGGATCCCAAGACAAGGGGAGGAAGCGATCGGGCGGCGGTTCGGGGGGACAATCGAGTTCGAGGAGGCCCCCCAAGTATCCGCGGTCGCAGTCGTGGGGCCGTGGGCCGCAACGGTGCCCTATCTGTGGAGATCGAGGTCATCAGGCACCGCAGTGTAGACAACGACAAGGACGGTGCTTTAATTGTGGACAAGAAGGACACGTTAGCCGCGACTGTCCGGCAAGGGCCTCGTCTACTCCGTCAGTCGCATCGACTCCAGTGCCCTCGCCTTATCAACGAGGGGCCCCGTATGTTCCTGTATTAGCGGGACGCGCTCTGGCGCCGCGCCAGCCGAAGGTGACTCGATCAGCGCCGAGCGGACGGGTATTCGCCGCTCAGGCCCATGCCGAGGAGCCTGCCCAAGCCGAGGAGCCTGATGTTGTGGCAGGTATGGTTCTAATCAATGGAGTTCGCTCCAGAGCTATGTTCGATACGGGTGCCACGCACTCATTTATTAGTAGAGCATTTGCACGCATGCATGACATACCCATAGAAGCAAGTGGCAAGTGGCGAGTCGAGGTCCCGAGTCATCATTTAATACCTATACGGAGTGCTCGTCATGCCCAGTACAAGTAGGTGAGTGGATAATGCCCATCCGGATGTTGGAACTCACTAAACTAGAGGCGTATGACGTCATTTTGGGCATGGACTGGCTCTCAAAGTATTACGCCACGATTGATTGTAAGAATAAATCAATCACCTTTCGGGAGCCAGGACAGAAGGAGTTCGTTTATCGAGCTTATCGGAGTTCTTGCTTCGTCGCGACAGTATCGGCGACGAGAGCTAGGAAGTTGGTCAGCGGCGGTTGCGCGGCATTTTTGGCGACCGTCGTGGAGGTGGACCGGGTGGTACCAAAACTAGAAGATTTATCGGTGGTGCGGGAATTTCCGGATGTATTTCCCACGGAGTTACCGGGGATGCCGCCGGATCGGGAGATCGAGTTCGTTATAGACTTGATTCCCGGGACGGCGCCAATCTCGAAAGCCCCATACTGTATGGCGCCGGCAGAGTTAAGGGAATTGAGGGATCAATTACAAGATCTTCTCGACAAAGGGTTCATCCGGCCGAGCGTATCGCCGTGGGGAGCGCCGGTGTTGTTCGTGCGCAAGAAGGATGGCTCGTTTCGACTCTGCGTGGATTATCGAGAGTTGAATAAGGTCACAATAAAGAACAAGTACCCGTTACCCCGAATCGACGACTTATTTGATCAATTGCAGGGGTCACGAGTGTACTCGAAGATAGACCTACAATCCGGCTACCATCAGTTAAAGATCAAGCCGGAGGATATTCAGAAGACCGCGTTTCGCACGCGTTATGGACACTATGAGTACACGGTTATGCCTTTCGGGCTCACTAATGCCCCGGCCGCATTCATGGATCTGATGAACCGTGTGTTCAAGGCGTGCTTGGACCGATTTGTCGTGGTCTTCATAGACGACATCTTGGTCTATTCGCGGAGCTACGAGGAGCACGCGGAGCATTTGCGGACGGTGCTTCAAATCCTTCGGGAGGAGAAGCTATTCGCAAAGCTAAAGAAGTGTGACTTCTGGCTTCGAGAGGTTGCCTTCTTAGGGCATGTGATTTTCGAGGGCGGTGTTTCGGTTGACCCGAGGAAAGTCGAAGCGGTCGAGAATTGGCCACGCCCGACGAACGTCACGGAGGTCCGAAGCTTTATAGGCTTAGCGGGCTATTATCGACGGTTTGTGGAGGGCTTTTCAAAAATTGTAACTCCGCTTACCGGTTTGACTGAGAAGGGCGTCAAATTTATTTGGAGCGACGAATGTGATCGAGGCTTCAATGAGTTGAAGAAAAGATTGACGTCGGCTCCAATACTCGCCTTACCGGTGCAGGGCGAGGACTTTGTGGTTTATAGCGATGCATCCTATCTGGGCTTGGGGTGTGTCCTGATGCAGGACGGGAGAGTGATAGCTTATGTATCCCGTCAGCTGAAGGACCACGAGAAGAATTACCCCATCCATGACTTGGAGTTGGCGGCGGTGATCTTTGCGCTGAAGTTGTGGAGGCATTACCTATACGGTGCACACTGCGAGTGTAACATACCGGATTTTGCTATAAAAATAAAAATAAATAAAAATAGTGTGATAAACTATTTTTATTGGATTTGTAGAAGTAAAATATAAGTCAAAGTGACTTATGCTGAAATCAGAATGAAAACAGAAAATCTAGAATTTTTTGTTGAAAACGGGACAGATAAATTAGCAGAAAATGCACAGTATCAGAAAATTATGAAAATTGGAGGATAAGTCAGAAATATTTTTAGAGGTTAGATTTAAAGTTTCATATTTTTCTGACACCCGTAGAGTGAGAAATAAAATCCGACAGCTATCTGATAAAGATTACAATTCGGCACAGTTTTCAGTGACCAAATGGGGTCGAAAATGAAAACTTAAGATATATTCTTACTCAGTACATTAAACTGAGCCTGCCTGTCAAATTTGAGCTCAAATGGACATTTAGAAGGGCTCCAACTGTTCCGAACTGCTAAACAGCTGCCCGGGAGTGAATAGTGTAAAAGTTGAGGGGCTGATTTGTAAAAAGGGATTTAATCCCTTTTCTTCTTCTTCTCCTCAGCCGAATGCACACACACACACACGCCACACACACGCAAGGAGAGGGAGGAAGAGAGCTCTCCTTTCTCTCTCTAAATCTCTCCCAAAATTGATGAAATTGGAGGAAAAGCAAGCTTGGAGGTTGATCTTCATCTCTTTTATCTTCTTTCTCTCCATTGGAGCTTGCTTGCAAGGTAAGCTTTGATGCCCTTTAATGGTATCTCTTTGTAGTTTGGGTTTTAAGCTTCAAGAATGGATTTAGAGCTAATCTAGCATGCTAAAGAGATGATTGTTGCTTAAATCACGGATCGATTTAATGATTTCTTGTCTAGTTGTAAACTAGGGCTTGAAATGAGCTTTTTGAACCCTCTCATGGTAGATCTTTAAAGCTTCATTTATAATCCATAGAAATGGTTTATTTGGGATCCTAGCATGCTAAATAAATGATAAATGCTAGCATCTAGGATCAATTTAATTAATTCTTGCAATAGATGAAGCATAGGGTTCAAAATGCAATTTTTGCTAATAGATGGGTTTGATCTATTTTGACCCTATGTAAACCTAATTGCTAGGTAAACGAACGCGTTGGCGAAGTCGGTTCGGCGATTCGTCGAGCCGTTGCGAAGTTATTAAAGAAACGGACGTTTAGGCTTCGTTTCCGCCTGGAGGGCCGAGCCGATGTCGTAAACTCATGAAAATGGATTTGAAGCATCGTGGCACATAACCGAAGACCTTTAATTTTCGGATTGTGAATTGGAGGCCGTTCAGGTAGTCGCGCGAGGGATCGGGCCAAACCGGGTACCGGGTGCCGCGGGCGGCCGATTGTAAGTGTCGACAAGCAATCGGAAAGCGATTTGAGGTGGGTTGTACTTACCGAAGCGACTAGGTCGCCTATATGTCTAAGAGAAATGAGATTTCATATTGATGCATATTGACATAATATAAGAATGTGAAAAGAATGCATGTTAACATACTATAGAAATGCATATGATTAATGTTTTGAATGCATAATATAAAGGGCGTATGAATGTTAGCATTATAAGAACATCATAAAAGGAATGTATGATGACATGTTGTAGAATATGCTAAATGTAATGCATAATGAATTAAGTGCTAAAAGAATGCATGAGATGCTAAGTATGGACTATTTTGGATAATGACTATATGTATGTTGACATATCATGTGATGCTAGTGGTATATGTGCATGATGATATATTATGAATTTACATATTGTGGATTATGTTAAATAGAAAAACATACTTGATGACATATTGCCATGTTGTGAAACGTAATAGACAATCTATATATATATTAGATCGAGTGGCATTAAACCTAGTATCTTGAACCTAGCAAACACTCGTGGTGATTGAGCATGTATATTCTGGTGTCATTCATGTATGTTAGGACCCTATTATTGTGTAAATGTGAGAGTTGGACTTGAACATTAGTAAACAAAGGTGACAGTGACAATAGAGACATGATTGACATCAAGAAAGTGATTGTTAAATATAATTTAACCATATTGACATTGGTCCAAGTTGACATAGAGAGTTGCATGATTAAATAGGTAGAGACCTATCATGACATTGGCATTGTAACGAGTGGCTATGAATCCTCAAGTTGAGGATTGGATCGATACTCACGTTACGTCTTGGCTTGAGGGAGGTAGCTACCCCTCGGGCGGTGCGCTCCGGAGTTGGTCACCACTGGGCGTGGTAAAGTCCCCCCAGATGACGGTCCCCAGGGAGGTTCGAGTCCCCCGTTATTAAGGGATTTTGGTGGTGAGTTATTGGGGTTAACATGGTTAACCGGTAAGATTGGGTCATAGCTAAATGAATGTAAAACAAGTATGCATTATGAGTTATGGATTTGGTATCCTAGTCGAGAGGATTTAGGGCTGAGGTGTAAGTGAGACGTCCATCGCCTCGAGCCTTGTTCTAGTGCGGTACTCCGCAGACGATTAACTCAAGACCGAGTCGGGTGGTTAGCCTTGTAAAGGTAGATGAAACTTTATGATTAAAACGGTGATTGACAAGAATCTAAGATAAAGGAAACCTTAGATATCAAACGGATGAGCTATGGTTAGCAGAATTGAAAGTAGTATCGAATGAACTACTAGTTTGTTGCATAGTTGCATTATTGCATGATTTGCATATAGCATTGCATTATTGCATTCGTGAGGCAATGCATGGTTTTATTCGTTGCATAATCAAGATATATAGCTATCTGTTTATTGAACTAACTTGCAGTTGCCTCCCTTGGACCTATTAGTCGAGCTTTTCCCTTGGGTGGCCGTACCCACTGGGAACCATGGAGTTGGTTCTCACCCCACGTGGTTTTGGGGTGTTTACAGGTTCGCACGTGAGCGGCGCGGCGGCGCGAGGAAAGGGCGTATCTCCGTAGATAGCGCCCTACCCTAGAGACCAGAGCTAGCAGTACCCCGTCGACATAGCTTAGGGGTTAAAGAAATGAAAAAAACACAATGTAACATGATGTATTAAAGATATAAATGTTGTAATAATTTAGATTGCATTTGAATGAAAAAGGAATGGTAGTTGAGGTGTAAAATGCATGAATATGAATGAATGTAATAATATAGGATGTGTTTATGTTGTTTGATACCTTCCATTATGCAATCTTGATTGAAATGTGTTCCTGGTTGGAACTTCGCATATTGTATTGATTGCTATGCCTTGAACGTATAGGGGAGACTCTGCCCGCAGTACAGGGGAAACCCTGTCCGTTCGGCGGTCTGTCGGCATGCCCGAAACCGACCAAATAGGCGGTCGCGGGGGGTGACAGTGAGATCTACACCGACCACAAAAGTCTGAAGTATTTATTTACCCAGAAGGAGCTAAACATGCGGCAAAGGCGGTGGCTAGAGCTATTAAAGGATTATGATGTCGATATTCTCACACCCCGGATAAAGCAAATGTAGTCGGGATGGACCTTAGCTAGAAAGTCGGCGAAGAACCCTCGCTTTTGGATGTTACCCGGCAAACACCTAGGGGCTGGAGATGGACGTTACTGGACTTCGAAGTGGTCGCTTCCCGAGGGTCCCGGGCTCAGCTGATGGCGCTTCGTTATTCAAACGACCTTATTGGAGCAGGGATCAGAAATTTGCAAACCTGCAAATTCCGAGTCTGGCAAAAGGTGCGGCGCAACATCGAGGAAAGCCACGAGATTAAGGAAACAAGTAAAATTTGGATCCTTCAGGGAAGCCACGAGATTAAAAAACAAGTAAATGAGATTGATGAACGAGTAAATAGCTTTACCTTTGGGCATGATAATGGGTTAGTTGTTTATCTATTTCATTGTACATGCATTCATATATTTATGATTGGGCATAGTAGCGTAGCTTTACTTCTGTCATTTACCGCTTTCCTTATCTATCTATCTATCGATTATCTACTTGTGCCCGCTTGGACCTAGTGGGGAGATCGGCGGAGTCGGCGGCCGAACCCACTGGGAACTAAGGAAGTTAGTTCTCACCCCACTCTTTACAGGTTCTAGTTCGGGCGTCCCCGGTGAGCGTGAGGATCGTGGTAAGGGCAAGGCGCTCTAGTCGCATTAGCTACCTCCCTTTTGCATTAGCTGTCACCCTTTTTGTATTTGAGAGTAGATGTTGTATACGGAGAGGTTTGAGTGCTTGTACTTATATTTTTGGAAGAATGTAAAAGACGTACTTAAATGTAGTAAATCAAATGAATGTAATGGATAGCCTCTTCTCTCTTATGTACTTGTATATGTTTCTATACTTGTATCTTGCTATTGATTGTTGCACTGGTGGTGCTTCTTGATCGTGTATTTATGAATTGATTCCTAGGTAAATTCTTATACATGATCTGTTGGTTAGCCTTGGACGGACAGGGGAGGTCCTGTCCGTTCGGCGTCTGTTCGACGCGCCCGGGGCCGGACCAAATTGGTAGCGGTCGCGGGGCGTGACAGATAAAGTGGTATCAGAGCACCAGAGCAAGTAAAGAGAGAGTCTAGGATAACCTAGGAGACCCTAAGTTGGTAAACCCTAAGGTTATAGGGACGTGAGTGAACGTGAACCCATGGCGGTGGCGGGAGTTGAGTGATTGGGTCAGGTTGATGTTGTGTCTCTAGCTGTGAATAGAGACGGATCCAAGTGACACTAGTTCTTGGCTCGTAGTGGTTGTGTCGGCGGCCGACGACGCAACGCTAAGAGTCCGACACTAGAGCACTTGCGAGCTTCCGCCTGATTTTACTATTGAGTCGTTTAAATTCGCGAACGTTGCAAGGTTATCGGATTGAGATAACTAACCGAGTTGTTGCTTTTCAGGAGCAAATGTCCCCAAGGCGTTATGCGCGTAGGTCTGCTCCGGTGCCGCCTTCTGCGGAGCCCGAGCAGCCAAGATCGGAGGAGGTGCAGGAGCTGCGGGAGCAGGTCGCTGCAATGTTGGGCGCGATGCAGCGCCAGGAGGCTCGGTTCGAGCAGCTCCAGGAAGTTGTGGAGCGGCAAGCGGCAGCGGTGGCGGCCGCGACGGCGGCAGGAGATCGCGATCCGCCCGCACCTTCGGCACGCACGCCGGTAGCGGCCGAGGGTGAGGGCATAGCGGCGGTTCCGATGGCAGCGGTTCCCCCGCCGACAAATGCGCCTCCGACAGCTTCGGGTTCGGCGACACTCGAGACGACGGTCGACGAAGTGGAGCGGGAGTGTGCGCTGACGGCTCTGATGAAGTTCATGAAGTTTAAACCACCAACTTTTGAAGGGGGGAAAGTGGAGCCGTCAGTGGTGGAGTCTTGGGTTGACTCGATGGAGACTCTCTTCGAGGACCTGTACACCCCGGAGAAAGATAAGGTGCCTTTCGCCACCCATTGCCTCGACAAGGCGGCCAAGGTGTGGTGGAAGCGGTTGAAGCGGGATCGACCCTCTGACCTTCCACCAATGCTCTGGGAGGAGTTTAAGAAGGAGATGTTTGGGAATTACTTCCCCGACACCGAGAAGCGAAAGCTAAAGGAGAGGTTTCGCAAATTGAGGCAGGGGGATCGTTCGGTGGCGGATTACGAACAAGAGTTCTCCCACATTATAGACTGCGTCCCGGACGTGGTTAAGGACGACGCGGATCGAGCTGAGTGGTTCTTGCGAGGACTTCGGCCGTGGATATATAGAGCGGTGCAATTGTTCCAGCTCACGACTTTCGCCGAGGTTTTCAATAAGGCGTTATGGGCAGAGCATAGAGATGCCCATGTGCGAGAGGAGCGTGAGTTGTTGGCCGGATCCCAAGACAAGGGGAAGAAGCGATCGGGCGGCGGTTCGGGGGGACAATCGAGTTCGAGGAGGCCCCCGAAGTATCCGCAGTCGCAGTCGTGGGGCCGTGGGCCGCAGCGGTGCCCTATCTGTGGAGATCGAGGCCATCGGGCACCGCAGTGTAGACAACGACAAGGACGGTGCTTTAATTGTGGACAAGAGGGACACGTCAGTCGTGACTGTCCGGCAAGGGCCTCGTCTACTTCGTCGGTTGCATCGACTCCAGCGCCCTCGCCTTATCAAGGAGGGGCCTCGTATGTTCCCGTATCGGCGGGACGCGCACTGGCGCCGTGCCAGCCGGAGGTGACTCGATCAGCGCCGAGCGGACGGGTATTCGCCGCTCAGGCCCATACCGAAGAGCCTGCCCAAGCCGAGGAGCCTGATGTTGTGGCAGGTATGGTTCTAATTAATGGAGTTCGCTCCAGAGCTATGTTCGATACGGGTGCCACGCATTCATTTATTAGTAGGGCATTTGCACGCATGCATGACATACCCATAGAAGCAAGTGGCAAGTGGCGAGTCGAAGGTCCCGAGTCATCATTTAATACCTATACGGAGTGCTCGTCATGCCCAGTACAAGTAGGCGACTGGATAATGCCCATCCGGATGTTGGAACTTAAGAAACTGGAGGCGTATGACGTCATTTTGGGCATGGATTGGCTCTCAAAGTATTACGCCACGATTGATTGTAAGAATAAATTGATCACCATTCGGGAGCCAGGACAGGAGGAGTTCATTTATCGAGCTTGTCGAAGCTCTTGCTTCGTCGCGACGATATCGGCGACGAGAGCTAGAAAGTTGGTCAACGGCGGCTGCGTAGCATTTTTGGCGACTGTCATGGAAGTGGACCGAGTGGCTCCGAGTTTAGAGGATTTATCGGTGGTGCGGGAATTTCCAAATGTATTTCCCACGGGGTTACCGGGGATGCCGCCGGATCGGGAGATCGAGTTCGTTATAGACTTGATTCCCGGGACGGTGCCAATCTCGAAGGCCCCATACCGCATGGCGCCGGCAGAGTTAAGAGAACTGAGGGATCAGTTACAAGATCTTCTCGACAAAGGGTTCATCAGGCCGAGCGTATCACCGTGGGGAGCCCCGGTGTTGTTCGTGCGCAAGAAGGATGGCTCATTTCGACTCTGCGTGGACTATCAAGAGTTGAATAGGGTCATGATAAAGAATAAGTACCCGTTGCCCCGAATCGATGACTTATTTGATCAGTTACAGGGGTCACGAGTGTACTCGAAGATAGACCTACAATCCGGCTACCATCAGTTAAAGATTAAGTCGGAGGATATTCAGAAAACCGCGTTTCGCACGCGTTATGGACACTATGAGTACACGGTTATGCCTTTCGGGCTCACTAATGCCCCGGCCGCATTCATGGATCTGATGAACCGTGTGTTCAAGACGTGCTTGGACCGATTTGTCGTGGTCTTCATAGACGACATCTTGGTCTATTCGCGGGACGACGAGGAGCACGCGGAGCATTTGCGGACGGTGCTTCAAATCCTTCGGGAGGAGAAGCTATTCGCAAAGCTGAAGAAGTGTGATTTCTGGCTTCGAGAGGTTGCCTTTTTGGGGCATGTGATTTCCGAGGGCGGTGTTTCGGTTGACCCGAGGAAAGTCGAAGCGGTCGAGAATTGGCCACGCCCGACGAACGTCACGGAGGTCCGAAGCTTTGTGGGCTTAGCGGGCTATTATCGACGGTTTGTGGAAGGTTTTTCGAAGATTGTAACTCCACTTACCAGTTTAACTCAGAAGGGCGTCAAGTTTATTTGGAGCGACGAGTGTGATCAAAGCTTCAACGAGTTGAAGAAAAGATTGACGTCGGCTCCAATACTCGCCTTACCGGTGCAGGGCGAGGACTTTGTGGTCTATAGCGATGCATCCTATCTGGGCTTGGGGTGTGTTCTGATGCAAGACGGGAGGGTGATAGCTTATGCATCCCGTCAGCTGAAGGACCACGAGAAGAATTACCCCATCCATGACTTGGAGTTGGCGGCGGTGATCTTCGTGTTGAAGTTGTGGAGGCACTACCTGTACGGTGCACACTGCGAGATCTACACCGACCACAAAAGTCTGAAGTATCTGTTTACCCAGAAGGAGCTGAACATGCGACAGAGGCGGTGGCTAGAGCTATTAAAGGACTATGATGTCGATATTCTCTACCACCCCGGCAAAGCAAATGTGGTTGCAGACGCACTTAGCAAAAAGTCGGCGAAGAACCTCGCTTTTGATGTTACTCGGCAAACACCCCTAGGGCTGGAGATGGAGCGACTGGACCTCGAAGTGGTTGCTCCCGAGATCCCGGCTTAGCTGATGGCGCTCGTTATTCAACCGACCTTATTGGAGAGGATCAGAAACTTGCAACCTGCAGATCCGAGTCTCCAAGAGGTGTGGCGCAACGTCGAGGAAGGACGAAATGGCGATTTTAGTGTGGACGTCGGTGGCGCGCTTCGGTTTCGAAACCGGTGGTGCGTGCCCGAGAATGAAGAGCTTCACGAGCTGATTTTGCAGGAAGCCCACCGGTCTCCATACGCGGATCACCCGGGCGGCACCTAGATGTATCATGAGTTGAGAGCACTCTATTGGTGGCCAGGGATGAAGGCCGATATTGGGCGCTTCGTGGCAAAGTGCTTGACTTGTCAGCAAGTAAAGGCGGAGCGCCGGTTTCCAGCGGGGAAGCTTCAAAGCCTACCTATTCCCGTCTGGAAATGGGAGGATATATCTATGGATTTTATCGTTGGCTTACCTCGCTCGATAGGGAAACACGACGCGATCTGGGTGATTGTGGACCGCTTGACAAAGTCAGCGCACTTTTTACCGATCCACACCACCTGGGCGGGAGATAAGTTGGCGCAGGTATATCTTGATGAAGTAGTGAGGTTACACGGGGTGCCGAAATCGATTGTGTCGGATAGAGACCCCAAGTTCACTTCACATTTCTGGAAAGCCTACAGGAGGCCCTTGGCACGCGGCTTGACTTCAGTACTGCATTTCATCCCTAGACAGACGGACAAACTGAAAGAACCATTCAGACGCTGGAGGATATGTTGCGAGCGTGTGTCATCGACTACAAAGGAGGTTGGTGTAAGTATTTGCCAATGGCCGAGTTCGTCTACAACAACAGTTATCACGCTAGTGTGGAGATGGCACCGTTCGAAGCTCTTTATGGGCGGAAGTGCTGCTCTCCCATTTATTGGAGTAACGTGGGCGAGCGCACGGAATCTGGCCCTGATGTGCTGCGGGAGGCGGAAGAAAAGGTCCGCCTTGCTCGCAAACGATTACTCACGACGCAGTCTCGACAACAGAGCTATGCGGATAGGCGCCGACGAGATCTAGAGTTTGCGGTGAGCGACCGTGTCTTCTTGAAGGTCTCGCCTATGAGGGGTGTAAGGCGATTTGGAGTTCGGGGAAAATTGAGCCCCCGATATATTGGCCCCTATGAGATCTTGGAGCGGATTGGGACGGTGGCTTATCGGCTCGCGTTGCCGCCGAAGCTAGCGGATGTGCACAATGTATTCCACGTCTCCAATCTACACAAATACATTCCTGACCCCGAGCACGCGATGTTATACGAACCGCCGGAACTTCAGGAGGACCTGAGCTACGAGGAGTTTCCGGTGGCAATTACCGCTCGTGAAGTGCGCAAGTTAAGGAATCGGGAAATTCCTTATGTCCGAGTCCGGTGGAGCAATCATGATGATCGCGAAGCCACCTGGGAGCTCGAGGAGGAGATGAAGGCGAATCATCCTCGCCTGTTCGAAGGTTAAATCGAGGTATGAGTTTAGAATTTGGAATTCTAATTAAGTATTGTAGTATTGAGTTCGTTTCGAGGACGAAACTCTTTTAAGGTGGGAAGGATGTGAGGAAGTGAATTCTCGAAACTCGAGGATTAGACTTCGATTAGAATCGACTAGTTGTCGAGTGCGTAAGCTTTAGAAAGTCCGAGGGTGATTATAATGCATAAAGTGCATTAAGGAAGGGTCCGCTGGAGCACCAGTGCAAAATCTGCACTGGAGAAGAATTGCTCCCGGGGACCGGTCCCTGGCAGGGAGGGACCGGTTCCATTGGGCTGGGCTGCGGGGGTCTCTGATGAGACCGGTCCCTTGCAGGCAGGGACCAGTTCCCGAACGTCAGCCCGGCGAGAATGGCCAAAAATTTGGCTAAGTCTCGAGAATCCAACTTTCGGGAACTGGTCTCTCGGACAAGGAACGGTCTCCCAGGAACCAGTCTCTCAGGCAAGGACCGGTTCCCGAACGCGAAAATCCCTCTGCCCGAGATGGTAGCCTTCGGGGACCGGTATCCCCGAGCTGGGACCGGTCCCTCACTGCGAAAATGCCCAAAGAGGGCTGGTTTGAAGGATGAAAAGTTGAGGGGGCTATCTGCAAAATGGCCTTTAATAGAGGTGGGGGACCCCTCTCTTTCCCTCATTGCTCTCTAACTCTCTCACTCTTTCCCTCTCTCTCTTTAGAAAGAAAAGAAAGAGAAGAAGAAAGAAGAAGAAGAAGAAGAAGAAGAAGAAGAATGAAAAGAAGAGAAAAGAGAAGGAGAAGATCAAGAAGAAGGAGAAGATCATCTTCTTCCCTCTCTCCTTCAAGCTAGGGCAAGCTTGGAGCTTGGCTTAGAGGTAAGCTCCAAACCCACTCATGGTAGATTTCTTAGGATTGGGTTTTATTGCTTAGAATTGGTTCAAATGGAACCTAGAGGAGATGAATAGGTGGTTCGGGCTCGCAATCGAAGCTCGCACCACGGATTTCTTCCCCATTGCCATTCTAGTGCACGGAATTGGGGATTTTCGAAATCTAGGGTTTTGATCTAATCTATTAGGTCGCAAACCTAATTGTTAGGTCCCGGAACGCGTCGGCGAAGACGGTTTGCCGATCCGACGAGCGAGTGCGGAGTTATCGCCGAATCGGGTACTCGAGGGCTCGCTTCGCCCCGAGGAGTTAGGGCGACGTGCAAGAACCACAACGCCGAGTCTTCTATCATCGCGGCATCGCCAAGAGGTGGGTGGTGTCCATCCCGAAGCAATCGGGCTCCCTTCTATGTCTTAGTACATGTCGATTCTTGCATCTTGTATTATTGCATTATAGGATGATTGTGCATTGCCTTTCCTTATGCTTTCCTTGATGATATCGTAGCATGTATTGGATACTTGATATAGTGGATCGATAAGGATTGGGTCGAGATTGTGAATCCTATAGTGCAAAGAAAGAGATAGGCTCAACGGTTGGTCTAGTGTTAAACAAAGAACGAGTGGCATCTAGTCGATAGTAAACAATGGACGAGTGGCAATCTAGTTAATAGTGTATAAGAGAACAAATGACACATATGAGTCATAGTGTATGTGAAACCTATGGACTATATGATGATGGTAACCCTAGAGGATAGGGTATTCTCGAGACGAGGATTGGATCATGCTCACGGTCTGTTTTTAAATCTTGTGATGGAAGCCTCACACAAGTAGTGCGCTCCGGAGTTGGTCACGTGGGATTGCCTATTTTGGGTCCCAAGGGATTGCCTATTTTAGGCCCCGGCAGACGGTCTCGGTTCGTAGTGCGAGTTGACCCTCCCTACCTTCGAGATGGCTAGTGAGCAGTAGGCTCCTTCAGGGAAGCCACGAGATTAAGAAACAAGTAAATGGGATTGATGAACGAGTAAATAGCTTTACCTTTGGACATGATAATGGGTTAATTGCTTACCTATTCCATTGTACATGCATTCATATATTTATGATTGGGCATAGTAGAGTAGCTTTACTTCTGTCATTACCGCTTTCCTTATCTATCTATCTATCGATTATCTACTTTTGCCCGCTTGGACCTAGTGGGGAGATCGGCGGAGTCGGCGGCCGAACCCACTGGGAACTAAGGAAGTTAGTTCTCACCCCCATTTTACCATAGGTTCGAGTTCGGGCGTCCCAGGTGAGCGTGAGGATCGTGGTAAGGGCCCGGCGCTCTAGTTGCATTAGCTACCTCCCTTTTGCATTAGCTGTCACCCTTTTTGTATTTGAGAGTAGATGTTGTATAGGGTGAGGTTTGAGTGCTTGTACTTATATTTTTGGAAGAATGTAAAAGACGTACTTAAATGTAGTAAATCAAATGAATGTAATGGATAGCCCCTTCTCTCTTATGTACTTGTATATGTTTCTATACTTGTATCTTGCTCTTGATTGTTGCACTGGTGGTGCTTCTTGATCGTGTATTTATGAATTGATTCCTGGGCAAATTCTTATACATGATCTGTTGGTTAGCCTTGGACGGACAGGGGAGGTCCTGTCCGTTCGGCGTCTGTTCGACGCGCCCGGGGCCGGACCAAATTGGTAGCGGTCTCGGGGCGTGACAGCAAGGCAGGTAAGAATAATATGAACAAATAACTCGCTGAAATGGAAGCTCAATATAGCATGAAGTCACTACTTTCATCAGTAATAATCTACCATATGATCTCTACTTAGCATAGATTTGCATAAGTAATAAACTATCACATGATCTCTACTTAGTATGAAGTTGCATAAGTAAGAAAGCAACTACTACAAGCATGTGCACAAGAGTATCCAACATGTAAATGCATAAGTATGCAACTAACCCAATATCCACAATGTAAATAGTAAAGATGTCATTATTTACTAATCTAGTCAATGTTCAAAAGGTACAGTATGTCACCAGTAACCCAATCCTGTGGAAGCTACCCGTAGGTAGTCTGGCCTGCGCCGTGCCAACAATGGCCCCGTGGTAGCCAACATCCCCACTCTAGGAATGAGCCTCCCCCACGGCATCCCATTTTGGCGCCCAATCCCGCACGGGCGAGCATATGTCGCGATGGCTATCTCCGGAGTGCCGACTTGTAGGGAGCGACCCTCACAAGTATGTGCGAATGAGCACAATGACATGCAAGCGAATAAGTCCGTCTCAGGTCCCAGTGGTTCATCACTGTTTCATCGGATCTAAAACCCGGAATACAGCACATGTCCCAAAGGCCTGCCTCTATGTCATCGTGTCTAAAACACGGAATATAGTAACTATCTCAATGGCCTATTTCTATGTCATCATGTCTAAAACATGGAATATAGCAAATTTCCAGTGGCCTATCATCATGTCTCTAAGTTGTAGTTCAACGATTTTCTAGTTCAAGTGCCCCTTTATGAAACTTTTGCTTACAATGTCCCAATATGAATAGTAAGTCTAAAAGCTTATCATTCTAATCATTTTCCACACAAGAAACATGATCTTAGATCATTCATTAGAACATTGAACTCATGCATACTAACAATGCATATGCTTCTCTCTACAACATAGAGTCAATCTTTATCATGATGCATAACATATGAGTTTTAAGCATTCTAAAATTCATATGAATTCTATTCAACATGGATATGCATGCATTTATAGTATACGAAAACATTTAACCACGTAGGAGGCATTTTCCCCTATTTCAATGAAGCCAAACCCACCAAAGTCTTCGCGCAGGCGTCCAAAATGCTAACAAAGCTTCGGTAATCACTCCTAGCACCCTAAGAGATAGGTTAGGGGAGTTACAACATCGAAACGACAAATCATGAGTTCAAACATTAAGCAACTCAAGGAAAGGGCTAAAAACTCACTAAAAGTGGTGAAAATCTCTCTTGATCTCCAAAAGGGAGCAAGAATCCTTCCAACCCAACCTACACGAAGGTTCTAAACCCATCAATTTGGTCCTAAAGCCCACAAATCAAAAATCCCCAAATTCCAACCCTAATATCCCAAATCTAGGGTTTCTACCAACAAAAAGCAGCAAAATTAGGATCTAGAGGAAAGAAGTTAGCCACTAACCTCTAGAAGGCTTCCGACAAGCCCAAAGTCCACAAGCTCCCAAGATCTTCCCTCAATGAAGCTCCAATCATGAGCTCCAAGCTTCTCCCATGGAGGAAACCAACAAGGAGCAAAGAAACATAAAGAGGAGAAGATCAAAATAAGCAAAAACCCATCAAAAATGGAGAAGAACCAAGAGGGGAGAGTTCTCACCTTGTTCTCCACTAGTTAGGGCACAAGAAAGCCCTCTAAGGGGGCTGGTGTCATGCCCCGGGACCGGCGGAGGCCCTCCCGGTAGCGTGCCCAGACCCGCCATATGTCTACATATATAAGGCGTCTACAATAAAAGCAGAAGTAAAAGCAAGAAATAGAACAAATAGAATAAATAGCAACTAATGATATCAGAGCGAGTAAAGTTCTATCATCTAAACCAGAGTAAAAGAAACATAACTAGACAATGAAAGTAACGCATAAGTGATACAATGCTATATCCTCAAAAGGAATACAAAGATCCAAAAGAAGGGTGGTCTCTATACATATACGGGTACAACTCTCAACCTCTCACAAAATAAAACAACGAGAGGTAGACCACCTATCGACTCGTCCTCGAAGGAAGCTAGCTCGAAGCAACCCCCTTCCCGCGGTCCCTAGCCTCTCCCGGCGTGGAAGGCTCTGAAAGAAAACATAAAACATAGGGCGTGAGAACTATAATTTATAGGTTCCCAGTGGGCAATTACTGACCTCAGCTCAATGCACCACTAGGCCCCAAAAGAAAAGGGTAAGTCAAGGAAGAGCAATAGTAATGAATAAAGTGCATTTATGAAAGCATAAATAAACATGCTAAGGAACTACATTGTGTCAAATATGATGTACACCTATTTCATTATGAACAAGTACGTCCTGACATGACCACAAGTAATAATCATTATTTGCTTTATGAAATTATGAAGATCATGCTTTATCATGGCAACAATGTATATATGAATGCGATAAGAAACATCTCCTAGCATGCTACATGCATGTATGTATATCCAAGTACCCAAAACTATGCTAGAAGCAAGTCCAAGTAATCCAACTACTATTCTCTATCTAGTAGTGATTATAATAAACTCAACACCGTGTCGATTTTCATTTCCAATTAAGGACCT
The DNA here is from genome assembly GCF_001540865.1 of Ananas comosus. Classification (NCBI taxonomy): domain Eukaryota; kingdom Viridiplantae; phylum Streptophyta; class Magnoliopsida; order Poales; family Bromeliaceae; genus Ananas; species Ananas comosus. Next base: position 74,864 of record NW_017893336.1, on the reverse strand, counting down.
ACCAAAGGTAGTCGAGCTTGTGTCGCCTAAGTGCCTGTGGTAGCCCAACATTCCTACTCTTGGAATGTGTCTGTCCCACTCGACCCCGTAGGCTTCTCAATACCGCACGAGCGAACATAGGTCGCGTAGGCTAACTCCGGAGTGCCGGCTTGTAGGGAGCGACCTTCACAAGCATGTGCGAATGAGCACAAATGGCAAACAAGCATAGTCCAAGTCTTAAGTACCCAAACCTCATGTCTCTAACATGGTATCGTCACTAGCATCCCGAAGATCTAGTTAAGTTACAAAGCGAAGTTCCAAACACTCACTACGCCTAGTGCCCCTTGATGACACTTAGGCAATTTAATGTTCAACATAAACCAAATCCCGCAATGGCTCTAACCACTAGGTTCACACATAATCCGAGCTCAATGCCGCTTAATGACATTAGCTCACCAATTCACATGCATTCTAGTTCGATACCCCTATATGGCTATTTTGTCATCTTTCATGTCTCAAATAAACTTAGATTTAAATGCATGAATCCAAGCTCATTTACACTATAGAAGTATGAAACCAAGTCTCATATAGAATGCTAAATGCAACCATAGATCTCCCAAGCAACTCTCTACTACATAGAGGTCCAAAATTTCATCATATGTAACTTAGGCATTTTAAGCATTTTAAAATTCACAATAAATGCATATAACAAGAATATGCATGCTTTTTCAATTAACGATACTTAATTCATCACAAATAAGAATTTCTCATTGTGTGGCTAGGTCAAACCCACCGAACCGTCGCGTAGTGCCTCGTCTCGCCGAACAAAGTTGTCCACGAGTCTCAAATCACCCTAAAAGTATTGAGCGAAGAGATACACGGGCATTACGATCAACTATAGGATCAAACATTAACCATCTCAAAAATAGGGTCAAAACTCACCTCTAGTGCAAAATCTCTTCCTAAGCTCCAAAAGATAGCTAAATCCCTTCCAATCCAACCCAAAGGAAAGCTCTAATCCAAGTGATCAAGCTCCAAAAGCCCTAGATCAAAAAGCCCCAAAATCAACCCTAAAATCTCATTCTAGGGTTCCAACACAAGAAAACCTCAAATCCAAAGTTTAGATGGAGAAAATGAGCAACAAACCTCCTTAGACGCTCCAATCCAAGCTCCAAGGGTGAAGTTCTCCTCTCTTGCAAGCTCCAAGTCCAAGCCTTCAAGCACCAACAAGGTGGGAAGAGAAGGAGAGGAAAGAAATGCTCCAAGTGCACCAAAAGACCTTCTCCTTCTTCTTCTTCTTCTTCCTTCTTCTCCTTCCTCTTCTCTCTCTAACAAGGGTGGGGAGTGAGTATGAGGAGAGAAATGAGAAGGAGAGAGGGTGGTGTGGCCATATAAGCCATCTAGTGTAACAAAATCCAAAGAGGCCCCTCAAAAATCCAATATTGCATCAGCGCGGTCTCGGCAATTTTCGCCCAGAGGGACCGGTCTCTCCTTGCAAGGGACCGGTCTCTCGTGTCGAACTCGAAAAACCATCGTTCGGGAACCGGTCTCTCCCTGCGCGGGACCGGTCTCCTCGCCGGCTGCACAGCACTGCTCACTGGGGGACCGGTCTCTCCTTTCAGGGACCAGTCCCCGAGAGTAAAAACTCTCAGGACTCATCCAGAATTCCAGTTTTCGAACTTTTTAGTTCGGAAAACATTCTACGACCCTCCACCAAGTGTGGAAAAACTCGAAACACATCCAATCACTCGAACCTCGCAATTTGCAAAGGTCCAGCTTGTTGAAGCATAAAAAAAGAGAGAGGAATAAAAGAAGAAAAAGAAAAAAGGGGAGAGAGAAAATAATAAATAGAGATGGTTTATGAGATCATCTATGCACCAGGTGCATGGATAAAATTTAAATTTTGAAAATATCCCATGCACCGGATTGCAAAAAAATAATACGTACGGGAATATAAAATAGCATATTAGTCTATTCCCTTTTATATATTTACAAAATGCCCCACCTTAATCATATAATATTTTTATTAAGATGTAATATGATCAAAGGGAAAGGACTAATCCGCAATATTCCCGCAATCCCATCCTAACCACCCAATATCTCATAATCTCATCACAACCGTCCAAAATACCCCACAATCTCATCTCAACCATCCAAAATCTCTCCCACAATCCCACGATACTATCGTAACAACCTATACCCACCACCCATCATCCCACAATCCTATCACGATTACCCACGATCCCATAACCATCCCACGATTCATACGCACGTTTCCCTCAAATTGTTTACAACCACCCGCATCCCACGATCCATCCGCACGTCTCCCTCAGGTTGGTTACAACCACCTCCATAAATACCCCTCGAAAAATCAAACAAGAGAGAGTTTTTGAATCTGCGAAATCTAAAAAAAAATTTCTACCCTATTCTGTCGATCGCAAAAAAAAAAAAAAAAAGAAAAGGTAAAAAAAATATATTATCTCTTTCTCCCGTTCAAAAAAAAAAAAGAAAAAAAAGAAGAAAAAAGAAAGAAGAAAACAAAGCTCTCTCTCTCGGCTAAAAAAAAAAAAGAAGAAAGAAGGAAAAGAAAAAAAAAGATCTCAGATCTCAGATCTCTTTTCTTTCTCTCTCTCTCTCTCTCTCTCTCTCAAGCACTCACCGAGGCTTCCTCCGCTGAGCCCCTGCCCACGACGACATTGCCCTCGCCGCCTCCTCGATGTCTCCGTGCGCTCGAGTTCCTTGAGCTCTCCGCGCCGAGGCGCTCCACCGACTCCTCTGCCGATCGAGCCGCGACGCGCTTCCGCCGAAGCTCCGCCGAGCACCCACCGAGCTCCACCGAGCTCATCATGGAGTCGGCCGAGCCCTTCCGCCGTGTCCCCGCCACCACTGCCGTCTTCGACCCGAAGCCGCGCCACCCGCGGCCGATCTGCCTGAAGCCGCCACCGCTGCCGTCTTCGACTCGAAGCCACCCGCGGCCGATCTGCTTGAAGCGCCCCCCGCGGCCGATCTGCTCCATCACCCGCCGTGTCATCCCTCTCCAACCGAGGCCGAGCTGCACCACCTTCGAGCCCAAGGCCGTCCATGCTGCGGCTGAGCCGCACCGGCCGTCGAGCTCACTCCAAGGCCCCCTTGTCTGCTCCAAAGCCGAACCGCACCGACCGTCGAGCTCGCTCCAAGGTCCCCCCCCTTGTCTGCTCCGAGGCACCGCGCCGCTAAGGTCGTCTGCTCCGAGACATGCCCACGTCACTCCGAGACGCCTCGGCCCGGGGCGTCACTTCTCGACAATCTCCGCGCGCATGGCCGCGGACTTCGCCCCACACTCCTTTGCGGTCTCCGCGACGGCATCGACTCCGACGTCACCACGAGCCGCCATCGCCGCCGCTCCTCGACTTCTCTGCGCACATGGCCGCGGACTCGACCGAGCTCGCCGTCCTCGACTCGAAGCCGCGCCACCCGCGGCCGATCTGCTTGAAGCGCCACCGCTGCCGTCCTCGACTCGAAGCCGCGCCACCCGCGGCCGATTTGCTTGAAGCCGCCCGCTTCCGCGCTGATCCGTCTACCGAGGTCGCCGCTTGCTTCCGGCTGTTCCCTCGCCGATCCGCCGCCGAAGCCGCTCGCTTCATCGCCGACCCCAACTACCCGAGGCCGTCGCTCCTCGCCGACCCCTGCGCCCGAGGCCGCGTCGCTCCTCGCCAACTTCAACTACCCGAGGCTGCCGCCTCCTCGCTAACCCCTGCGCCGCTGAAGACGTCGCCTCCTTGCCGACCCTTGCGCCGCTGAGGTCGTCGCTCCGAGGCCGCCCCCTCCGAGGTCGCCCGCTCCGAGGCTGCCCGTTCCGAGGCTGCCTGTTCCTCGCTGACCTCTGTACCGCCGAGGCCACCTGCTCCTTCCTCATCCTGCTCCTCTCCTGCTTCATCCCCCGCACACCAGGTGTTCGATTTAAGTCCGCAGTGAGCAATTCTTCTTTTCCGCCAGCAACCGCTGCATCTCGTGCACCGCCAACGGATCCTTGATCCTCCATGACGAAGATGATACCATTTGAATCGACGCCGAGTTCAAGACCGGGGCCGAGTAGAAGGAGGCCACCGAGAACACCCTCGCCACCTACAAAGCTGATTAGGACATGGTTCTGGCAGAGTGGACGCCGATGGGACACGTCCACCACTTGTTTGATGAAATGTCCAGGATGTCGCTTTGACGGAGTTCGCACCGACGAACCATGCCTACCAACTGTTCGACGAAATTCCTGAATGAAACCGGAGCTCCGTCATCAACAAAGCCCGCCAGCTGCTCGACGGCGAACCTGAGAGAGAGAGCGGTGCTCTCCTCTCAAACGGGTTCCGCCCGCCAAGTGCTCGATGTACCCGGAGTCCGCCCACCAACCGCTCGACGGCGAACCTGAGAGAGAGAGAGCGGTGCTCTCCTCTCAAATGAAGTTAGATCCGCCCGCCAAGTGCTCGGCGGCGAATAAAGAGAGAGAGCGGTGCTCTTCTCTTTATAAAAAATGAAAGAGCGGTGCTCTTCAAAAAATATATATTTGAGAGAGAGAGAGAAAGATAGTACTTCTCTAATCATGATTATGAAAGAGAGAGGAAGCTTTGTAAAAAAAAAGAGGGAGGCAAAGGAGGGATCTTCCCACCTTAGTTGTCCCCAAGATGTAAAAAAATGATGATGATGAATGATGCATCTTATTTTTTAAGAGACAGAGAAAAAATATTCTCTTAATTCTCTTTCAGTGGAGAAATAAAAGAAAATTAATTAGATTTTTGATTAATATTCTTTTGATTTGATAGTGTTCGAAATAATGGAACTATCTAAGCCCATTATCCAAAACTCATTAAAACCATTAACCCATAAACCCATATACATAAACCCATATACATTTACCCATAAACCCATACACATTTAACCCATATCCAAGCCCATAACTTTAACCTCCATGAACTTTGAACCAAAACCATAGACCAAACCATATACCAAATCCTGTGGACCATACCATACACCAAATCCACAAACTATGAATCAAGTTCATGAACCATAAGCCCATGAACCACAAGTTCATAAACCCATGAACCATACCACAAGTTCATGAACCATAAGCCCATGAACCAAACCCATAAACCATAAGTCCATGAACCATAAACCCATGAACCATATCTAAGTTCATGAACCATAATCCCATATACCCAATACCATAAACCTTGTGAACCAAGCCCAAACCTTCGACCGATACGTCGTTAAACTAATCCACCAAATTAATCGACCGAAACGTCGTTAAACTAAACCTAAATCCGATATCGACCGAAATGTCGTTAAACTAAACTCAAATTCAATTTTCATGAACATCCCAATTCCCAAAATATTTGATTCTCTAGCATATAAAACTAGAGTCAAATCACAATCATGTTCAAACTTGATCAAATTCTAAACCTATATTTAGAATTGATCAAACCATCTGATCAAATTAATTTGTTGGATTCCAATACATACACTTGGAGTTTAATTTAAATCAAATTTGACTAATCCTAATACATATAATTAGGATTTAGTTAATATTTCACCTTGAGATGAACCAAAATCAAATGTGACTAAGCTCTAATACATAAACTTAGAGCCTAATTGTATCAGACTCTAAAATATAAAATTAGAGTCTAATTCAAGATATTTGGGACTAATCCTAACACATATATTTAGGATGAAAGCTCAAATCAAACTCTATTGGACTTTATTGCATATATTTAAAGTTCAGAGTTTAATCAAGTTCGATTAAATTCCAATGTATACATACGGGATTTAATCACTCTTTCATCTCATGGTAAACAAAGTTGAGCTCCAAAATATATAGAGCTCAACAAAATCTGATCATCTATTGGACTTTATTACATACATTTAAAGTTCAATTAACCAAATCAAACTCTAATACATATAATTAGAGTTTAATCTGAATTAAATCTGATTAAATTCCAATGCATATATATATGGAATTTAACCAATCTTTCATCTTAGGGTGAATAGTGTTAAGCTCCACAATATATAGAGTCCAACAAAATTAATTTGACCATATATTGGGTATCTTAGAACATATAACTAAGATACAATTGAAAAATACATTCTTTACGCTCTATTCATGTACACTGAGGGTATGCCCTTGGTTAAAGCCATGTAATTGAGCAATAAATTATAAATTTCCTTTTGTCCAATTCCAGTTTATCTTCAGCATTTCAGAGGTCTCTTAATCGAAGGTGCCCTAATATTCTATAGGGGTAATTAACAATAGACGCTTGCGTTTATTGGAAGCCATGGATCCGCAATACCTGATAACCATACATACACATACTTTAATCTACATCATGAATACTAACCCACGGGAGAATCAAAAGATAAAAATTCCCCGTGCGAGGTGCGTCATTCGTGGTGGCAGACAAAATGGCACGCCCAGTGGGACTTGGCTTCTCCTTCCATCTTTGAGACCAATGTTATGCTAATAGAATTGAGTGATAAATATCTAATCGACACTCGCTATTCTCTTACAGGAGAAATGGCACCGAAGAACACTGCTACTGCTACAGGCTCAATGATGATCAATGCAGGACAGGTCTGCCTGCCGGCATCTGTCCTTACCATTGGAGCTGCTGGTGCCGCAATCCAGTTCGGCACCATTCCTGAAGAAGTTAGGGCTGCGGTTATGGCCCCTTTCAATGCCATTGCCAGCCCAACTGAGGCTAATACTATGACTCCACGTCTTCCATCTCGTGGGAGACGCCCAAATGTGATCATCTCCAACCCTCCTCGCGTTCCTGTGAAGGAGAGGATCGCACCCATCAGCGCATCTAAGAGGATGGAATTACAAGGATGACTTGTATTCCAAAATCGGATAGCTGAAACATCGCCACTCAACATGGCGCCAGAGATGTCGGTCTTCGATAGGCTGACGATTCCCAAGGACACCGTGACTAAGTCCTTCAAGAGAAATCTTCGTCGTACTTTGAAGCGACGGGAGATAAACAAAGGAAGCAAGTTCCAGCAAACCCAACACAATAGGTTTGTCGCCGGGCCTGATGTTTTGCCCCGTAACCGCTTTGCACCCTTGAGATTTGTGAGAAAAAATTCACATACTGCCATTCTGCGCCCAGAGTCAGAAATGGCCCATTTGAAACCATCTGTTGCATGTCCCCGCTCGAAGAACGATGATACGAACTCTGTCTTTAAGCGGATATATAAGGCTTTTAAGGCTGTAAAAGGAAGAACCAGCCTGGAAAAGAAAATTGAGAAGCCAAGATGGCAACAAAAGAAAGCAAGGAATACAGAGTGGAAGCCAAAAACTCTTGCCCAGATCAAAGAAGAAAAATTGGTGATACATACGGTGAGAGTTATCGGGCATACGTCATCGAATGAGGATGCTGATGAAGAAGAAACAATTCAGCAAATCCTCACGAGGGCGGCTGCAAGAAAAGCAGCGGAAGAGAAAGCCAGAGCTAAGGAAGCGAGCTCTTCGCAGACCCAACATAAAGAAAACAAAGATGATATGCCTAGTGATCCATCTGATCCACGAGATGAAGAGGAGGTTGTTTATTACCCCAAGGATCCAAAAGACGTTATAATTGCGTCTTTAAAAAAGAAAGTCGATGAAAAAGATAGAGATATCATAAATCTCAATAAAAAGATGGAAGATGTCATGAGTTTGATGCTAAATGTGCAAAAGCAATTGGGGGAGCAACGGCGTCAAACTAAGATTCCTACTCAACCAGAAGCACATCTACCGCAAATCATTGATGAACAGACTAAAATAACTGTTCCTAAAGAGACTACCTCTTTGACTAAGGAAGAGATCCATGATTTGATCACTTCTCAAGTTAAAGAGACGGTGGCAGGGACGCATTCAAAACCTAAAGGGAAAGGTCACCCTTACCTATCAGAATACGATAGTGTACCATTTCCAGAAGGGTATCAGGTCCCTAAGTTTAAAATGTTCTATGGTATCGGCAATCCCGATCAGCATATAGCACATTTTAAAGCCATGTGTGGAAATACAGGGAGTAACGGACCTCTACTCTTGCGACAATTTCCACAAAGCTTATCAGGTATTGCTTTTGAATGGTACTACTCCCTCGAGGATGAGTCCATCAGAACCTGGGCTGACATGGAAGAAGCTTTCAGAGCAAAGTTCGCCACTGTTAGCGATAAGATTACCATCGCTGATTTGGTAGCCACCAGGCGAAGAAAAGATGAAACAATGCTCGACTACATTACAAGGTGGCGGAACTTAAGCATAAGGTGTGAACAACCCCTAGACCAGTCCCAAGCCGTTGGTCTTGTCATGGGTAACATCGACAATTGGATGGCTCCTTTCCTGTGCACATCAAGTTGTTCCACCTTTCATGAATTAATATCAAATATTTCCCGGTTGGAGAGAACCGATCCTCAAGTCCTCTTAAACTTACAAAGGACTAAGAAGAATGATAATAAAAGAGTTGAGACGAAGATGGCACAAGCTAGGCCAGCCCGTGCAAATATGATAGAGAAAGGAAAGAAAGCAATTTCCTCTACAGTTGAACAGGCCCCGGTAAAGCCAATGTATGGGGGCAATAATCCAAAAGGGATTTCTTTAGAGGAACGGAGAAACAAGGTATATCCTTTCAAGCGGGAGAAAGTGAGAAAGATATTCAATGACGCCGTCAAAAATGGGCTTCAACTGCCGGAGCCAAGGAAGCCAGAAGATGTAGGGAAAACTGGCGATCCAAACTATTGCCTATACCACAGACTAATCAGTCATCCAATCGAAGACTGCTGGGTGTTCAAAGATTGGGTTGAAAGGCAATATAGAAGCGGCGCAATCACTCTGTCACAATCAGTATTGTCAGAGGTCCCAGTCGAAAAGACTAATTTGATCGACGTCAAAAATTTGGAGGAAATTGAGAACGTATTTCCCCCCGAGTTTTGGAATATATTTTTATCTAAGAAAACTCGGAAGATGTTAAGATATTTAAAAGAGGTACCGGGAATAAAATGGCGAGGCCCTTTAAACCCAGAGGTGCAAGCTGAGGATAAGCCTATACCTCCAGTTAATAATTCAGCCAAGTCAAGGCGCGGAATAACCCGGATGAGGAAGAATAAAAAGTTTGTTGAGCCGGCTCAACCACAACATAAGAAGCGGCCTATTGAGGAGCATATCGACTCGATGGAAGAATACAAACAGGATGAAAGAGGGCCTCTTATGATTCATGATTTTATTTCTAGGGCAATAGAAGAGGCTAAGAAAAAAAGGACTCTGGTGAAAAAGAAATTCCTGTTGAGGAGCTCAAAGAAAAAGAAGAGCCTTTTTGGGGAGAAACTTGCAGAGTCATTACTGCACAACGTGACGATGAAGAAATTATCCCTCCTTCAAGTCACGTTAGAGGACGAGAAAGGAATCTCAGAGAAGTTCATAACCAACTAGAAGAAATAAAAGAAATGATGCATGACAATTACCACAAGGTAAATGATAAAATGTTGGATATGAAAGCACAATTGAATGTAATGTTCTCTATGATGATTGGGATCGAAGCCAGAGTGGAACAATTAATGAAAATTACTCCTCTCCCTCAGCAGACTCAGTCACAAAACCACAGAGAACGGGAGATCGAGCCATTGCCAAGGCTTACAAATCGATCTTCAGATTAGCATTCACCCAATACTTCCCGAAGTGATAAAGAAAAAACCCCTCTTATAGAAACTAAAAACATGGGTGGGGAATGCTCGAGAACTGCGCCGATGGGAGGCGTTAATTCTCAGTCTTCTGACAGCAAGAATACACCTATGTATTACCCTTTTCATCAAGTGAAAGGACATAACCTAGAAAACTGTCGTACTTTTCAACATATAAGAAGACCAAATAGGTCAGTTTTCTCAAGGGGCAAGTATAAGGCAAAATGTCAGAAGCACCACTTTGAAAATCCAGGAGAAAAATAAGCACGAGACTATTCCTTACATACGGGAATCATGTCGTGTGATTACAATATCAGATGACGTGTCAGAAAGCCCTGCGCCGACCCTGAGGGCAAATCAACAGACCTCCACACCAAACGATGATACTTATGTTGATCCTTTGGAATTATACGACACTTCAACTTATAATGATCCAATGAAGAAGTTGTATAGAATGGAGTGTCGCTTAATCAGAATGGAGGGAGAAATGAGGAGGCTGCACAATGATATTAACTTCATAAAGATGAATATGAACAGTATGACTGGCGATATAAAGGGCATAGATATTCAAATGAGAACTATAATAGATATGCTCAAGACAGATGCTACTGAAGCATCAAAAAGATGTCGGGTTGAGACATGCCGAGTCATAACTGCGCAAGTTGATTCGGAGCAATTAAAGTTAACAAAAGCCGAATACGACGCAAATTTCTATGAAGCACACATAATTGCTCAAGAAATTAAAAGAATGTCGGTGAGAGGAAATGCAGGGTCATCTTCACTGAAAAAGAAGAAGAAACCAACTCTAAGCCAGCAGTCAGAGGCTCGCCAGAATAATGAACCTCTAATTAAGGAAGGGAAAAAGAAAGTTATGTCGACAGAGTTCTGTTCCTATCACAATATATGGGGGCACACCCTAGAAAATTGTCGCCAATGGAAAAAGATGCAGAATCTAACTGTTGACAAGGTGAAGCTAAAGGTCGATCAACCGACGGTTGCCGGGTCCAAAAGTCAATGATGGAAGAGACATCTACCACGATTTGAGAAACAACAACCCATTACTCTAGAAGAATTCAGAAAAGCATGTTATGATGCTTTCGATGATATGAAACCACGTTGCTGTTGGTGTGGAGCGAGAGGTCATGCTTATGATGTATGCGTGAAACTTCGAGATTATAGAAAAAACAAATCACAGCTCAAAGAGTCGTGTCGAGTAATAACAATCTCTGAAGAGCAATCTAACGACTCTGTAAATCAAGAGAATAGGGTCAGGCAATCTGCTGGTGCACGTGAAGACGATGATACCGCGTGGCTAGCATACAATACCCCGAGCAGGGATTATGGTGCAAGGAGAATGGAATACCGTCTTCTTGAGATTGACAATGATTTGAGTAGAGTGCAGATTGATGTACGCTCTCTAGCAACAAACATAGATTGTGTGGCCATGGCGGTAAAAAGCATGAAGGAACAATTGAAAGAGATCCTCAACAAGTTGAATACTCTTGAAAAGACTAGAGTCGAAACATGCCAAACTATTACTTGTGGTACTGACTCTAATACTAAGCAAGATAAAGAAGCTGAGGATTCTTTGCAAATCACGCTGAAATCCGGAAAAGTATTACCAGAAAGACAAGGACATCCTCAAAATCTTAAAGATAAAGAAATTCGGATAAATGAAGAGGCACGACTTCATCAAGTCAAGGGAGATTATCAAAGGCTGACTATAACATACTTTCCCATTTAAGAAAAGTGCCTGCTTTGCTGAGTGTTTATGACGCTCTGATGATGTCCAAAGAACTTCGGGATGTACTCATTTATGCTTTACAAAATCCCGAGCCCTTTTATGCTCATTTTGCTGAGGTGAATATGAAAGAGGCGTTATACGCTAAACATGTCGCCAATGTTATCTTCACTGATGAAGACATGTTGCTGGGAACTGCTCATCACAATAGGCCGTTATATGTGACTGGGACGAGTGATGGAGATAAGATTAATCGCATTTTAATCGATCCTGGATCCTCAATCAATATCTTGACTTTAAGAACTTTGAAAAGTTTAGCTCTGAATGTCGATCATCTGTCCTCGGAGAAAATCGTGATCCAAGGCTTTAATCAACATAGCCAAAAAGCTCTCGGGTCGATCATTCTTCCTATAAAATTTGGAGCATTACGGACCGAAGCAAAATTTTATGTGATAAATGCAGATACCTCGTATAAGGCGTTAATGGGACGGCCTTGGCTGCACGAATATAATGTTGTCCCCTCTACTCTTCATCAATGTATGAAATATATTAAGGATGGAGAGGAATTCAGAGTTGATGGTGATATACGCCCATTCGGAGTGCATGAGGTACGATATGAAGATGCGAGATATTTCGCAGAATCTGAAAAAGATATAAAGTTGTCTCGTGAACTCGAAGAGGGTAAAGTTCAGAGTGATAAAAAATCATCAAAAGGGAAGATAAAGATTGAGGATAATAAAAAAAATGCGATTCCACACTTCGGAAGTGATTCAGAAGATTCTGATGATGAAGAACAAGTAAGGAAAATGTTGGAAACATTTTCTTTCAAGTTGAACATGCCCTGGGGAGAAGACTCATCAGAAGATGAAGAGATGTGCTCGACATCTGAGTCAAATATGTTCATAAGAACTCCTGAATTGATTGAGGATTCCTTAGCTATTACTAGGGTTCCAGATGGATATATAAAATCTCTTCATATAAGCGAGCCAACAAAAGTGAATGATCTAAAAACCTTCTTTGTACCTCCTCAAGTCGAGAAAGTTAAAGGAAAAGAAAGAATAAAGAAGGGGATCCTTTTCTATAAGTCAGATGATTATAAACCCTCTGATCTTATCAAGCTTGATAACTCTGATGAAGAAATATATGAAGATGTCAACATGCCAAAATACTTTTCGAAGAATCTCAAAAACATGATGAATAGATCGGGAATTCCTGCAAGAAGGTCACGAGATAATCGAAATTTTTTTCAGAAAATGTGGAATCCACCACAAAAAAGAGTTGTACTTCCGAATGGGCGAACAGTACACACAAGAGGGTTAGGATATCATCAATCTACCCAGGTGTCCAATAAATCTCAGTGCTCTTCTGAGAAAGGTCAGCTCAATCCCTCACCTCCTATGACAGAGATGACCTATAATGATTCATGTGCTATACGACACACCTGCACTATGATCACGATAAAGGATATGGAGCAGGATGAGGATATCGAGCCACTGAAAGCAAAACTTCTGGAATTAAAAGATGCTCCACAAGAGCTTGAAGACGGGGGGCAAGCCACCGTTGATAAGCTTATAGAAATAAATTTGGGTAATGAAGAGGATCGAAGACCCACTTATATTAGTGCATTACTTCCAGAAGAAGATCAAGATGTGTTGAAAGCACTATTGATGGAATATAAAGACTTCTTTGCTTGGACGTATAAAGAAATGCCTGGCTTAGATCCAAGTGTGGCTGTTCATAAACTTGCCATTAGTCCAGATGTGGCTCCAGTTAAACAAGCTCCAAGAAGGACAAGAGTTGACTTAGAAGAACAGATCATAACTGAGACTAAAAAGCTTATTGAAGCAGGGTTCATCAGAGAAGAAAAATATGCTGACTGGATCACGAGCATAGTCCCAGTGAAAAAGAAGAATGGTCAAATTCGCATATGCGTTGACTTTCGAGATCTGAATAAAGCATGTCCAAAGGACGATTTTCCACTGCCAGTCACCGAACTAATGATCGATAATACTTCAAGTTACGAGATGTTTTCGTTCATGGACGGTTCCTCTGGATATAACCAGATAAAGATGGCACCTGAAGACGAAAAACACACTGCTTTTAGAACTCCAATTGGCATATACTGTTATAAGGTTATGCCCTTTGGTCTGAAAAATGCAGGAGCCACTTATCAAAGGGCTATGACAATAATTTTTGATGATTTGCTCCACAAGGTTGTTGAGTGTTATGTTGATGACTTGGTGGTCAAAACTGTGAATAAAGCAAATCATTTTGAAGACTTGAGAACAGTTTTCACCAGATTAAAAAAATATAATCTGAAAATGAACCCTCTCAAATGTGCATTTGGAGTTTATTCGGGCAAATTCCTTGGGTTTATTGTTAGACATAGAGGAATTGAAATCGACCCGGCAAAAATCAAGGCTATCATGGAATTGCCACCTCCAAAGAATTTGAAGCAATTAAGATCCTTTCAAGGAAGATTGGCCTATATCAGAAGGTTTATATCAAATCTATCTGGCAGAATTAAACCGTTTTCCAAATTGGTGAAAAAGGATGCGCCTTTTATATGGGATGATGATTGTCAAACAGCATTTGACGACATTAAGAAATATTTATTAAGTCCTCCAGTGCTTGCTGCCCCTATTCATGGCAGGCCATTAATTTTATACACTGCTGCGCTTGAAGGATCGCTGGGTGCACTCCTTGCTCAAAATAATGAAGAAGGAAAGGAAAGCGCTTTATATTATCTCAGCAGGATGTTGGTGGGGGCAGAAAACTTTTACTCGCCAATTGAAAAGCACTGTCTAGCCCTTATATTTGCGGTTAAGAAATTAAGGCATTATATGTTGGAGCATAAAATCCACTTAATTTCGAGGGTGGACCCACTTAAATTCTTAATGACAAGACCAGTTTTGACTGGAAGGTTGGCAAAGTGGGCTGTTATACTGCTGGAATTTGACATCACTTATGTCCCACAGAAAGCCATCAAAGGTCAAGCACTTACTGATTTCTTAGCTGCGCACCCAATTCCAGATGACTCACCTTTGGTCTGCGATTTGCCCGATGAGCACATCATGTTTGCTACGGACGACCAACCCTATTGGAAAATGTATTTTGACGGTGCATCCTCAATTCAACCAGCTTTCAGTCCAAATATCCCTAAGATTAAGGCCGGGATAGGGTTAATCTTTGTAACACCTGAAGGAGGCATTTTAAGATACTCATTAGCCCTTTCTGAACCTCGCACAAATAATGAGGCTGAATATGAAGCTCTTATTGCAGGTTTAGAAATTGCGATCCAGTTGAACATACAAAAATTGCATATCTTCGGAGACTCCCAATTAATCATCAACCAAGTTGAAGGGGAGTTTAAAAGTACATAAACCTGAGCTGGTCGAATATCAGACGAGGGTAAAATATCTTATGGAGAAAATTCCATATGTAAAAATAGAAAAAGTATCCAGGGCTGTAAATGGAAAAGCCGATGCCCTAGCTAGATTGGCTAAAGAGCTTGCCGATCTCACTATGGATGAAGTCCAAATAACTATACGGAATCGTAAAATATTGTCCCCGGCTGACTTAAATCCAGAAAAAGATACAAAGGAAGCTGAAGTCGCAACTATCGATATAGAAGATGATTGGAGGGAACCTTTCATCGACTTTCTCAAATATAATAAGTTGCCAGAGGAAAAGTCGAGACAGGCACAAATTAAGAAAAGGGCAATGAGATATGTATTTGTTAATGATCAGCTTTATCGTAGATCTTATGATCAATTATGGCTTAAATGTTTATCACCAAATGAGATTAAACAAGTCATGCATGAAGTTCATTCAGGCGTCTGCGGTGCGCACCAATCAGGGCCAAAAATGCGCCTCAAAATTAAACATTTGGGATATTATTGGCCAACAATGATACAAGATTGTATGATGTATGCTAGAAAATGCCATCAATGTCAAATCCACGGTGACTTCATTCATCGGCATCCAAATCCCTTGCATCCTACAATCGCCTCATGGCCATTTGATATGTGGGGAACAGATGTGATAGGACCTATCAATCCGCTATCTTCCAGGGGGCATAAATTCATTCTTGCTGCTACAGATTACTTTTCTAGATGGGTTGAGGCAATCCCACTTAGAGAAGTAAAAGCAGATGATGTGGTCAAATTCTTCAAAGAAAATATCCTATATCGATTCGGAGTTCCAAGGCGAATTATATCTGACAATGGAACTGCCTTCAGGAGTTTCAAAGTCAATAGATTTGCCACTCAACATAAAATTGATTGGAGATATTCTTCAATATATAATACAAGGGCTAATGGACTGGCCGAAGCCTTTAATAAGACTTTGACAAAGCTATTAAAGAAAATCATTGGCAAAAATCAAAAGGAATGGCATATGCGGATCATCGAAGCTCTATGGGCCTATCGGACCACATACAGAACGCCAACTCAAGCAACACCCTATTCCTTGGTGTTCGGTGTTGAGGCGGTATTACCATTAGAAGTTGAATTGCCCTCATTACGAATAGCAGTTCAACACGAGTTAACAAATGAAGAAAATGCTCTACTAAGGCTTGATGAGCTAGATGCATTGGATGAAGTCAGGTTGACTGCCCAACAGAATTTGGAACTATATCAAGCCCAAATGGCAAGCGCATATAATAAACTTACCCGGTACCGCACCATTAGTGTTGGGGAGCTGGTGCTCGTTCTTCGCAGACCGATTATAATCAATAAACATACTGGGAAGAAGTTTGATCCAAATTGGGAAGGCCCATATGTGGTGGAGAAAGCTTATGAAGGCGGTGCCTACCAATTAATTGACGCCAAAGGTGAAAGGCCAATGCCACCTATCAACGGCCGTTTCTTAAAGAAATATTATGTATAAAATAAAAAAAATGGAGGACATGTTATCTAATTTTTTTTAGATAATATGGGTAAAAGATGAGCCACCAGCGGACTTGATTGTCCATATTGGACTTCAAGGGTAAAAATGCAAAAAATTCCCGGCTGTGGTATAACCCCACAGGCAAAATTGGGATCCCCGCTGTGAGAAAACCTTTCGAGGCTCACAGGCAAAAGTTAGGGGAAGGTATCTGGTGAAAACCCATATGGGCGCCAGATCACCCAAAATATATTTTGCCTATGACGGAATGCTAACTCACCTTAGGGTTAGTTATGCGCAGTAATTTTGATTGCTTCTCGAGGCAAAATAAATAAAAATAATCCATATTTTCGATTACCCAAAATATATTTTGCCTATGACGGAATGCTAACTCACCATAGGGTCGGTTATGCGCAGCAATTTCGATTGCTTCTCGAGGCAAAATAAATAAAAATAATTCATATTTTCTATTACCCAAAATATATTTTGCCTATGACGGAATGCTAACTCACCTTAGGGTCGGTTATGCGCAGCAATTTCGATTGCTTCTCGAGGCAAAATAAATAAAATAATTCATATTTTCTATTACCCAAAATATATTTTACCTATAACGGAATGCTAACTCACCATAGGGTCGGTTATGCGCAGCAATTTCGATTGCTCCTCAAGGCAAAATAAATAAAAATAATTCATATTTTCTATTACCCAAAATATATTTTGCTTATGACGGAATGCTAACTCACCATAGTGTCGGTTATGCGCAGCAATTTCGATTGCTTTCAAAAGGCAGCATTTCGATATAATTTGACCGCCATGTCGTTAAACTGAGCATTTTGATATAATTTGACCGCCATGTCGTTAAACTGAGCATTCAGATATAATTTGACCGCCATGTCGTTAAACTGAGCATTTTGATGTAATTTGACCGTCATGTCGTTAAACTGAGTATTTTGATGTAATTTGACCACCATGTCGTTAAACTGAGCATTTTGATATAATTTGACCGCCATGTCGTTAAACTGAGCATTCAGATATAATTTGACCGCCATGTCGTTAAACTGAGCATTTTGATGTAATTTGACCGCCATGTCGTTAAACTGAATATTTTAATTTCGATTGACCATTTTTTTTTTTTGATGTAAAAAAAAAAAAAAAAGGGGCAGTGTACATGTTATCGCTACAAGAGCGCTGAGAAGATAGCATATTTGTCCAGACAACAGAGTGATGACTCAATTTAGAGTTGATTGTACGTGAGAATCAAGGCAAAAGAAACAAACCATCCTCGCAAGACAATCATCGTCACAATGCAGTATGAGATAAAGACAGGAGGAAGAGATCAAACATTCAAGCACAATCAAAGTCATTCAAATTATCAAATACTGTCTCATACTAGTGACAAATAAAGATAACATCCACGATAAACATCCAAAAAGAGAAAAGTAAAGGAAAATCAAATCTCAAATATCTGACGACGCTCCTCAAATAGCTCTATCAATCCTCGGAGACCGGCGGATTCTTTGGAAGCTTTACAATCTTCAGTGGCTGCAGCATATTCCCTCTCCGCATCAGCAACGTCCTTCTGCAGTTCTTCTTCAGTCGGCGTTAATTTCTTTAAAGAGTCGTTGGCCACTTCGAGTTTAAATGACAACTCTGCTTCTGTACTCTTTAACTGCAAAATGTGCTCCTCAAGCTCTCTTATTTTCTCTCTAGTCTGCTGAAGCTCCAAAGAGACACCTTCTGAAGCTTTGAGAATAGAACTTTTTGTGCTGATATGAGAAGCAAGCTTCCTTTTCTTTAGCGCCAGATCCTCATCAGCATTCACGAGCCGAACAGCTGAAGCGAAACTCGGACTTGACTCTAATTCTTCAATGACCTCGGCATGATCAAACACGGATTTTATACGCCCATCCAATTCAGATACATCAATTCCAAGTGAGGAAATGCACTGACAATACTTGGACACTTCCTCTCGAGCTGATCTGAATCGTCGACGGTCGAATGTCTTCATGATATCCGTTATGCGGTCAATCAAAAATGATCTGACCGCAATAGGCACCTCACTCTGGAAACCTCCTGTACCGCTACTCACGTTAATGCCGACGTCCTCGTCAAGTGGTACGCCCTATAAAAAGAGAAAGAAAAGAATTAAAAAAAAAAAAAAGAAAAAAAAGAAAGAAGAAAATATTTAAATCTTACCATATCAGGAGCTTCAGGTGGTGAAGGTGTAGGCTCGTAGTCCACTTCGTCGCCATAAGGTGATAAAGCGTCTATCAGATCATAATCCAATTTTGACTCTACCGGAAGGTCTGCATATAAAAAGAAATAATAAATATGTAAAAGATACTGTCTTTTAAAAAAAAGAGGGGAGGATTTTACCGGTTGATTTTGAATCAGCCTCCAAACGAGCTCTTTTATGCACCTCTGTAGCCGGAATATCATCGACTCGTTCTCTTTTACCAAGTAAAGACGATCCTGGCAAGACTTCATTTTTGCCATCTTCTACTATATCGTCATCTTCTTCAGCACCCTCATCCTACACAATAAAATTGCGGTGTAAACATGAGCGATATAAAATGAAAGTTGGGATAATAAATACAAATATACTTCATGATGAGTCAAGCAAGCCTCCTTGAAAGATGACGCTCCAATATCAGCAGCAGCGGTGAGCGGATCCTGTGACAAAAAGAATCACATATCGATATATGCTACAAGGACCATTTTGTAAAAACAAGGAATAACGAATATATTATGAAAGGGGTTATAATATTTTAATCCCAAAATGTGCATCGTTATAGCCATAAAATTCCTTGAAGGTAATTTTCTGCATCAAAAAGTAAGGGAAATGAAGCTGCAGGGACTAAAATAAAACTGCAGGAACTGAAATGAAACTGCCCGCAGGGACTGTTTCGTAAATACAGGGACCAAAGTGTAAACGGGCCATAACATTTTCGTTTTAACTCCGATTTGCGAAATTTTTGTTGCTACGGATTCCTGACAAAAAATTACACATTATTATCCATATTTTACCTCCTTCTTTAGTTGAGAATCAAATTCTTAATTTGAAACCAAAAGAAGGGACATGGATTCAACTAGAAAATAAAATACCTGTGGTGGCGAAGGCGTCAGAACCAACTCATCATCTGAAGGCACGTCATCCTCAATGGATCCACTCCCGCCAGCTTGTGATTCTGTGAATTAAAAAAGCAAAGAACAAGTGCGGCGACATCATGTAAAATTAATTACTAACAGAATATGAATATAAAAAATTACCTATCATTGAAGACACCGTAATGGGAACTTTTCCACGAGCCACTTTAGTTGGAACATCCAAGGGTAGATTTTCTGAGCTCCTTGACGGTTCCATATCGCATGCCTACATGAAAGAAAGGATGTCAGAAGGAATCAACAAAATTTAAATTATATGGATTCTACGTCATACCTGTGACTTCACTGAAGGGTCTTGCAAGTGTATTTTATCCCCGGCAGGCGAACCTGTAACAAACACTTCCTGTATACAGAAAAAAAAGAAGAAGGTCAGAACGCAAAAGAAAAAAAAAGAGATAATTGAAAATGTTAATGAACATACCTCTGATGTCTTGTCTTCATGAATGGGGAAACTGAGACCAAGAACTTCATATCTAGGAGAGTCATCGGAAGGACCAACTTGAACATGATCATACTCTGGAAATAAGTCGAGCTGCTCCGCCTCTGGCCCCAGAGAATCTAGTGCTCTTTCAGCGATAATACCCGAAGAACCCAATTTCCTTGCAGAAGCTGAACTTTCCTTTAAAACAATACTCTTCTTGTTCTGCTGCTTGCGGGGATCATCTGCACTCAGTAGATAGCCTACTCCGTGTTTGAAGCTCGAATGCACACTATTAGACCACCAGCGCGCATAATGCAAAGTTGGTTTCCCAATCCGGTCCTTCTTCGGTATGAAATAATTAATAGAAGTCCCATAGCGAATGAAATGATTCCAACATCCAGCAAGTATCCCAAGATGGCTCGCTAATCGGGGAACAGTGATACTTTCAGGAAAAGACTGATCAAAGCCAAATTGTCGAGCAAAACGATGAGGATTATATGGCTGGGTGTGTAATTTATTCCCCAAACGAAGTGGAAGCACGCTCTGTCTGATAGAAATTATATACTCATAAACCTCTCTCGGATATTTACACTCTCCTGGAGCCAATTTCGCATCGTAAAGCCAACCGTCATCAACAAAAGAATAAGAATATGGTAGAGGACGCCAAACAAAATGAGCACTCGACCTGAGGTAAATCCGTGCTCGCTTAGCATTAAAAGGAGAAGCCGCCGCGTCCATAAAAAATATCATTTGAGGAGGACTTCGTAAGCCGACGATATTCTTGATATTCTCACTAATCACCTTTCTAGAATAAGTCTGTTCAAAGTGAAGACCGATCCACGCATATAGAAAATTAACGGGAAATTGAGGTCCAGGATGCGCAGGTCCTTCAGGGTGATCACTCATAAATGATAAACCAGCATGGATCGCACAAAGAATGGCAGGGGCTAAAGCAACTTTCTCACCTAATGCCAGCTTAGAAGCCATAATAAACGTCTCTGGCCTGATGAAATGGTCTAATCCAGAAGGCATTACGAAGTTGCATAACCATAAAGAAATGAAGGCCGCTCGAGTCGTATCTTCCGTATATGAGGGAGCGAGCTCTCTATTGCTTATACTCCGAGACTTAGACTTAGTCAACTTTTTACAGCTTGTGTAAAAGAAATCTACCCATAAATCATACCGCACACGCTTGTTAGAAGATCGAGCCATGAGCCATTGATAAACATCAAAAAGCTCCCTAACACAACTGGGATAATTATTCTTACTATAAAGTTCAGAATTTGGAGGGATATATTCGTCGTACATGTCACCGATAATCGGGAGCCCACCGAGTTCTCTAATTTCCCATAAAGAAATCCCAACTTCACCAAATGGAAGATGAAAAGTATTTGTCTCCGAACACCACAGCTCTACCAATGCCTTGATGATATTCATATTCTTATTGTATCTCCCTCGTGAAGCTACGATACCCCCTAAAATGCCAGCACGACGTAATTATGTGGTGTAATGAGAGATGATATGATTTCCCCATTCAATTAAACCCTCTACCTCAATGCTGTCCCCTAAAACCCTACTCATTCCACACCATCCAGGATGATTATTAAGTATTTTATAGCCGAGAGATTGTAACGTGTCTCTTTCTTTCGGAGGTCCTATAGGGGGCAATAATATGACGTCGCCGTCACAATCGGGAGCATAATAATCAACTCCGAAACGACCCAATAATTGCTTCTGCTTAAATATCGCCCATTCTTTTAACATAGGCGTCTCATAAGGAATGACGGGTTCAGCGGAACGCCCAAATATCGGAGGCGAACGCATTAAAGAAAGTCCTCTAAATACGCCTAAATTTCTATCATCGGGATGAATTAATGGTTCATTCGTTTTTCCCATGATCTAGAAAAAATTACGAAATCTATTCAGAGGTTTGAATATGTCTCGTACAGATCTCAAATATGAATGCAAATATGTATATATAACATCAAAAGAGATCAAAAAAACGAAATATATAAATACCTTGGATCTTTGATGATCAAACCCCGGATGGCGATATGAAGGTCGGAATAGTGAAAGGAGATCGGCACTTTTTTCCACCTTGTTTAAATCACAAGCTTGAAAAGGTGGGGGGCATTTGTTGAAGCATAAAAAAAGAGAGAGGAATAAAAGAAGAAAAAGAAAAAAGGGGAGAGAGAAAATAATAAATAGAGATGGTTTATGAGATCATCTATGCACCAGGTGCATGGATAAAATTTAAATTTTGAAAATATCCCATGCACCGGATTGCAAAAAAATAATACGTACGGGAATATAAAATAGCATATTAGTCTATTCCCTTTTATATATTTACAAAATGCCCCACCTTAATCATATAATATTTTTATTAAGATGTAATATGATCAAAGGGAAAGGACTAATCCGCAATATTCCCGCAATCCCATCCTAACCACCCAATATCTCATAATCTCATCACAACCGTCCAAAATACCCCACAATCTCATCTCAACCATCCAAAATCTCTCCCACAATCCCACGATACTATCGTAACAACCTATACCCACCACCCATCATCCCACAATCCTATCACGATTACCCACGATCCCATAACCATCCCACGATTCATACGCACGTTTCCCTCAAATTGTTTACAACCACCCGCATCCCACGATCCATCCGCACGTCTCCCTCAGGTTGGTTACAACCACCTCCATAAATACCCCTCGAAAAATCAAACAAGAGAGAGTTTTTGAATCTGCGAAATCTAAAAAAAAATTTCTACCCTATTCTGTCGATCGCAAAAAAAAAAAAAAAAAGAAAAGGTAAAAAAAATATATTATCTCTTTCTCCCGTTCAAAAAAAAAAAAGAAAAAAAAGAAGAAAAAAGAAAGAAGAAAACAAAGCTCTCTCTCTCGGCTAAAAAAAAAAAAAAAGAAGAAAGAAGGAAAAGAAAAAAAAAGAGATCTCAGATCTCTGAGATCTCTTTTCTTTCTCTCTCTCTCTCTCTCTCTCTCTCAAGCACTCACCGATGCTTCCTCCGCCGAGCCCCTGCCCTCGACGACATTGCCCTCGCCGCCTCCTCGATGTCTCCGTGCGCTCGAGTTCCTTGAGCTCTCCGCGCCGAGGCGCTCCACCGACTTCTCTGCCGATCGAGCCGCGACGCGCTCCTCGCGCTTCCGCCGAAGCTCCGCGAGCACCCCACCGAGCTCCACCGAGCTCATCATGGAGTCGGCCGAGCCCTTCCGCCGTGTCCCCGCCACCGCTGCCGTCTTCGACCCGAAGCCGCGCCACCCGCGGCCGATCTGCCTAAAGCCGCCACCGCTGCCGTCTTCGACTCGAAGCCACCCGCGGCCGATCTGCTTGAAGCGCCACCCGCGGCCGATCTGCTCCATCACCCGCCGCGTCATCCCTCTCCAACCGAGGCCGAGCTGCACCACCTTCGAGCCCAAGGCCGTCCATGCTGCGGCTGAGCCGCACCGGCCGTCGAGCTCACTCCAAGGCCCCCTTGTCTGCTCCAAAGCCGAACCGCACCGACCGTCGAGCTCGCTCCAAGGTCCCCCCCCTTGTCTGCTCCGAGGCACCGCGCCGCTAAGGTCGTCTGCTCCGAGACATGCCCACGTCACTCCGAGACGCCTCGGCCCGGGGCGTCACTTCTCGACAATCTCCGCGCGCATGGCCGCGGACTTCGCCCCAAACTCATTTGCGATCTCCGCGACGGCATCGACTCCGACGTCACCACGAGCCGCCATCGCCGCCGCTCCTCGACTTCTCTGCGCACATGGCCGCGGACTCCACCGAGCTCGCCGTCCTCGACTAGAAGCCGCGCCACCCGCGGCCGATCTGCTTGAAGCGCCACCGCTGCCGTCCTCGACTCGAAGCCGCGCCACCCGCGGCCGATCTGCTTGAAGCCGCCCGCTTCCGCGCTGATCCGTCTACCGAGGTCGCCGCTTGCTTCCGGCTGTTCCCTCGCCGATCCGCCGCCGAAGCCGCTCGCTTCATCGCCGACCCCAACTACCCGAGGCCGTCGCTCCTCGCCGACCCCTGCGCCCGAGGCCGCGTCGCTCCTCGCCAACTTCAACTACCCGAGGCTGCCGCCTCCTCGCTAACCCCTGCGCCGCTGAAGACGTCGCCTCCTTGCCGACCCTTGCGCCGCTGAGGTCGTCGCTCCGAGGCCGCCCCCTCCGAGGTCGCCCGCTCCGAGGCTGCCCGTTCCGAGGCTGCCTGTTCCTCGCTGACCTCTGTACCGCCGAGGCCACCTGCTCCTTCCTCATCCTGCTCCTCTCCTGCTTCATCCCCCGCACACCAGGTGTTCGATTTAAGTCCGCAGTGAGCAATTCTTCTTTTCCGCCAGCAACCGCTGCATCTCGTGCACCGCCAACGGATCCTTGATCCTCCATGACGAAGATGATACCATTTGAATCGACGTCGAGTTCAAGACCGGGGCCGAGTAGAAGGAGGCCACCGAGAACACCCTCGCCACCTACAAAGCTGATTAGGACATGGTTCTGGCAGAGTGGACGCCGACGGGACACGTCCACCACTTGTTTGATGAAATGTCCAGGATGTCGCTTTGACGGAGTTCGCACCGACGAACCATGCCTACCAACTGTTCGACGAAATTCCTGAATGAAACCGGAGCTCCGTCATCAACAAAGCCCGCCAGCTGCTCGACGGCGAACCTGAGAGAGAGAGCGGTGCTCTCCTCTCAAACGGGTTCCGCCCGGTTCCGCCCGCCAAGTGCTCGATGTACCCGGAGTCCGCCCACCAACCGCTCGACGGCGAACCTGAGAGAGAGAGAGCGGTGCTCTCCTCTCAAATGAAGTTAGATCCGCCCGCCAAGTGCTCGGCGGCGAATAAAGAGAGAGAGCGGTGCTCTTCTCTTTATAAAAAATGAAAGAGCGGTGCTCTTCAAAAAATATATATTTGAGAGAGAGAGAGAAAGATAGTACTTCTCTAATCATGATTATGAAAGAGAGAGGGAGCTTTGTAAAAAAAAAGAGGGAGGCAAAGGAGGGATCTTCCCACCTTAGTTGTCCCCAAGATGTAAAAAAATGATGATGATGAATGATGCATCTTATTTTTTAAGAGACAGAGAAAAAATATTCTCTTAATTCTCTTTCAGTGGAGAAATAAAAGAAAATTAATTAGATTTTTTATTAATATTCTTTTGATTTGATAGTGTTCGAAAATAATGGAACTGTTCAATTTGATCGAATTAGATCAAATTGGTTGGATATCGTATACGATTGAGGAATTGACAAACTTGGATGAACTTGATTTTGAATCAGATACCGAAATATTTTGATTTCATATAGACTCAAATTCAAACTCGACAAAATTATACGAATCAAATTCGAATTCGAATCCAAATTCGAATCCAAACCCGACTCGAATCCAAATCCAAATCAAATCCAATACCAAATCCGAATTCAAATCCTAAAACCCATATCAAAACCCAATCCAAAGTCCAAGGCCCAAACTCATATCAAAACCCAATCCAAAGTCCAAGGCCCAAACCCATATCAAAACCCAATCCAAAGTCCAAGGCCCAAACCCATATCAAAACCCAATCCCAAGTCCAAGGCCCAAACCCATATCAAAACCCAATCCAAAGTCCAAGGCCCAAATCCATAATCAAACCAATCCCAAATCCTAAACCCAAATAAACCTAAAATTCACATACAAATTGAGCTCATTTTAAATCCAATTGAGCCCATATTGAGCCCAAATCTAAATCCCATATTAAATCCATATCCACTTCAAAATGATTTGGCCCATTTTGAGCCCGAATACAAAATGAAATGAGCCCGTATTGAGCCCGAATCCATATCCAAAATGAAATAAATCGGGTTCATGGGCCTGAATTTAGCCCACCAGAATCCATATCATATAGCCTATTTACATATAGCTTTACGGGCTCGATTTCAGCTCAAATCAAACCCAATAGCCAATCTACAAAACCCAAACCTATAACCCAATCCAATTAAACCTTAGCCCAATTCTAAACCCATATACTATAACCCAATCCAATTAAATCTAGGCCTAGTCCAAAGCCCAGAGCCCATTTACAAATGGCCCCGGTCCAAAACCCATTTAGGCCTACTATCTAAGCCCATTATCCAAAACTCATTAAAACCATTAACCCATAAACCCATATACATAAACCCATATACATTTACCCATAAACCCATACACATTTAACCCATATCCAAGCCCATAACCTTAACCAAGTCCATGAACTTTGAACTAAAACCATGGACCAAACCATATACCAAATCCTGTGGACCATACCATACACCAAATCCACAAACTATGAATCAAGTTCATGAACCATAAGCCCATGAACCACAAGTTCATAAACCCATGAACCATACCACAAGTTCATGAACCATAAGCCCATGAACCAAACCCATAAACCATAAGTCCATGAACCATAAACCCATGAACCATATCTAAGTTCATGAACCATAATCCCATATACCCAATACCATAAACCTTGTGAACCAAACCCAAACCTTCGACCGAAACGTCGTTAAACTAATCCACCAAATCAATCGACCGAAACGTCGTTAAACTAAACCTAAATCCGATATCGACCGAAATGTCGTTAAACTAAACTCAAATTCAATTTTCATGAACATCCCAATTCCCAAAATATTTGATTCTCTAGCATATAAAACTAGAGTCAAATCACAATCATGTTCAAACTTGATCAAATTCTAAACCTATATTTAGAATTGATCAAACCATCTGATCAAATTAATTTGTTGGATTCCAATACATACACTTGGAGTTTAATTTAAATCAAATATGACTAATCCTAATACATATAATTAGGATTTAGTTAATATTTCACCTTGAGATGAACCAAAATCAAATGTGACTAAGCTCTAATACATAAACTTAGAGCCTAATTGTATCAGACTCTAAAATATAAAATTAGAGTCTAATTCAAGATATTTGGGACTAATCCTAACACATATATTTAGGATGAAAGCTCAAATCAAACTCTATTGGACTTTATTGCATATATTTAAAGTTCAGAGTTTAATCAAGTTCGATTAAATTCCAATGTATACATACGGGATTTAATCACTCTTTCATCTCATGGTAAACAAAGTTGAGCTCCAAAATATATAGAGCTCAACAAAATCTGATCATCTATTGGACTTTATTACATACATTTAAAGTTCAATTAACCAAATCAAACTCTAATACATATAATTAGAGTTTAATCTGAATTAAATCTGATTAAATTCCAATGCATATATATATGGAATTTAACCAATCTTTCATCTTAGGGTGAATAGTGTTGAGCTCCACAATATATAGAGTCCAACAAAATTAATTTGACCATATATTGGGTATCTTAGAACATATAACTAAGATACAATTGAAAAATACATTCTTTACGCTCTATTCATGTACACTGAGGGTATGCCCTTGGTTAAAGCCATGTAATTGAGCAATAAATTATAAATTTCCTTTTGTCCAATTCCAGTTTATCTTCAGCATTTCAGAGGTCTCTTAATCGAAGGTGCCCTAATATTCTATAGGGGTAATTAACAATAGACGCTTGCGTTTATTGGAAGCCATGGATCCGCAATACCTGATAACCATACATACACATACTTTAATCTACATCATGAATACTACCCCACGGGAGAATCAAAAGATAAAAATTCCCCGTGCGAGGTGCGTCATTCGTGGTGGCAGACAATAATCGGAGACAAAAGCCCCAAAATTCATGCCCTAATAATGCCATAATGGAATTTCTCCTAGATTGATCTCATTTCTAAGCAAATACTAGCTTAGAATCACCTAGGAAGCTCTCTAATACTATTTCCAAGCTATTTGGACCATTCCTAGGGCATCTACTTTAAACCTTATCTGTTCACCATAGGAGCACCTTGAGAAAACCATGGTTTTCATGGTGTTCAAGGCTCACAATACTTCTAAACATGAGAGAAGCCCCAAAACCTTAAGTTTCATAGTGGAAATTCAAACCCTATATGAGCTTTTGTACTAAAACTCACCTTAGCCAAAAGCTATCCCCATGTCCACCTTGATGGAGAGCTTCTACACCTTCAAAACCTTCAAAAATCTCCTCCAAGCCTGCTTTTCCTTCTCATCCAAGCTCTACGGCAAGATCTCTAGAGAGAGAAAGAGAGAAATGAAAGGGAGAGAGTGGAGGGGTGTTTGCTGTGAAGGAGAGGAGTGTTGGGTTTATTATAGTGTGCAACAATTACAACTAGGCCCTCCAAATATTTGTATTTGCAACAGATCAATTCCTTGCTGCCAGACCAAAGTGTACCAATACACGGGACTCTGTCACCGGTAACACGATTACGCAGAGCCAAACCCGAAAGCAAATTCCTCGAATTTTACCAAAGTGTACCGGTACACACTACGGGTGTACCGGTACATTTCTGCGAAAACTCAAACCCGAGAGCAAACTCTTCTCGGTCTGTAGAGCTGTACCGGTGACAACTCGATGGTTGTACCGGTACACTTTGCCCAGAATGCTGGTTTTGCACCGTTTTCGATTCTATTTTGCGCCGATCAATGCTAAAACCTTTTTAACACCTCTTAAACTCATTTTTTCCCCTTCCAACATTGTTGGAATGCTAAATGCAACTTGCCCAACTATTTCTTTCGCATTGTTCACTTTTAAATCACGCCGAGGAATGTTAAAACTTGCTTAACACTCTCGGCACTCGACTTTGACTCTTCCAATATTATTGGAATGTCAACCGGACTTTGTTCATCCATTTCTCTCGGTACTTTAACCAATTTGGCTAAAGTTCGATAATCGCTATCGAGGTTTCGATACGTTGCATCCATGCTTCCCCAAGTTTCAGGTAATGGTGCCTCGAATTGCCGTTTTCAAAAGTTCCCACCCGGTGTTTAATAAATGATTATTTCTTACTTTGGCTTTTTTGGTTAATCCGATGGTCGAAAATTAGAGTTCTTGGGAGTACGATGATAGTGAGGAATCCCTCTACGCTGTGCTCATGTTGCTGGTGCGAATCGGATGATCGGTGGAATCATGAACCTGTTGTACCCGATATTGGCTCCACATGGCCTATTCTTGCTCTCCGACGGTCAGTGACCGTTGGGTGACTCTGGTGCTTGTTCACGGTAGCCAGAGGCACGTCATCCATCCTCGTGCACTTCTGTTTCATTTCCGGATTATGGAAGTTCGGTAAGTTGCTCAAATTTTCCTTTATGTTGCTTTAGTTAATATTCATGTGATTGCATTATGAATTCAGCGTTTCGATGCTTTTTGCACGGTGGGCAGTGTTGGACAGCGATGTTTAGTATGGTTTGATGCTTGGGCTTGTTGTTGGAGGTCCCAAAACCTCCTGCAGTCGATTTGATGCGAAACAACCCAAATCGGGCCGAAATCAAATCGATAATGCGGTTTTCGATTTTGTTATCACGAAATCGATATTGCTATTGTCCAAATTTGTTGTTAAGCTTGTTGGTTGGTCTAGCCTCGTGTTTTGCATCCCTCGTGACAGTGAGTGCATTGTGGGTGGTCCCGGTACCGAAATAGGTATTTCGAAAATTCGGTTTGAGTTACTTTTGGAAATTTAGAACCTCGTGTCGCGTACTTTGAGTGTAGCTGTCCTAAAACTTAAAATGTGGTGTTTGGGAATAGCAGATGTGATTTGGAGGTGTTTGGTGTGACCCAGTACACTACATGAGCTGAAGTGGCATCTCAGTGAGTTTATGCGAATTTCGGCGGAATTGATAAATGTGTTCGATATTCTGATTATGCCATTGCATGTTGTGGGTGACTTTATGTCACCAATTGGTGATGTTGTGGTGTTGAGAGTGTCTTGGGGTTGATTATATAGTTCGTGTGTGATTCGACACTTTCGGATCTGCGCTTTTCATTCCCACCATGATGTTGTTCCACAATTGTTGTCCAGTTTGCCGACCACTTGATGTGTGGGCGTCTAAGCACCTAAAGATGTGTATCTTGGAATTGTGGACATGTTGTTGTGACTCCCTATTGAGTTGGCTAGTTTTTGGGCCTAGTTCCATAAGCTAGTTTGTGGAACTGAGGTTCCGGTCGCGTCGTGGTATACGTGGGTGTGGGTTGAACGTGTCGGGTGATAGAAATAACATGTAGGATACTGATTGTAACATATTGTCCCTCGTAAATCGTGCCGAGTTCCGTCGAAATGAGCGGAACGCGGAGTGGAACGGGTTTGTATAGGCTCTAAGTGTATTGGAGCCTATATAAGGTGTTAAGGGACCCGAGAGAGTGAAATTTCAAAATCTGGCTAAGTTCTAGATTTTGTGCTCTCAGGGACCGGTCCCTGAAGGAGAGACCGGTCCCTGTACGTGTAGCCTGCCAGGAATCCTGAGGCAACCAGTTCCTGGCAGTGAGACCGATCCCTGAGAAACCGGTCCCTGAGGGAGAGACCGGTCCCTCATTGCGCAGCCAGCCAGGAAACCCAAAAATCGGCTAAGTACTGGAAATCAGCCTTTTGGGAACCGGTCCCTGGTCGGGGAGACCGGTCTCCCACTATGAGTTTTGCCCAGTAAGGGCTGATGCAAATATTGGGAGTTGAGGGGTCTTGTTGCTATTGTTGCAACATGTTATGTACCCATCCCCTCTTTCCCTCTCTTCCATAGCCATTCCCACTCCCCTCTCTCATATTTCCCTCTTTCTCTCTCTAAAAGCTTAGGCTAGGGCTTGGAAGAGAAGGAGAAGAAGCTAGGAGAAGGTGGTTTCAAAGGATTTGGTGGATCTAGAAGCTCTCCAACAAGAAGGAGCTTGCTAGAACTTGGGCCAAGGTAAGTTCTAGCGTGTAGAACTCTAGGGTTTGGATTTTAACCCTAAGTTTTGGGATCTTGAGTTTGTTTCAAGCTTTGGAAACCTTGTAGAGCTAAGAAACCATGAAATCCATGGTTTTCTTGTAGAGCTCTCATGGTGGATCACTAGGGCTCATGGTAGATGCCCTAGGGATGGTTCCAAAGGCCTAGAAACCTTAGTAGAATGCTTCTTAGATGATTCCAAGCTATTATTTACTTAGGGTTGAGATCCATTTAGGAGCTATCACATTAGGGCATTGTTAGGGCTCAAATTTGGGGCTTTTGCCCTAGAATTTTTCGAGGCAAATTGACCTCGTCGAAACCTAATTCGGGGTCAAATGAACGTGTTGGGCAACTCCGTTCGTCGAAACGAAAATGTTTAAGTATAGTCCATGTACAAAGGACCTAATTTGGGCACTATTTTGGGTTGTAGGACGCGGATCGTCGTTCGTAATGTTCGGGAGATTATCGCGTTCGTCTTCTACTACCTCACAAGGTGAGGGGTGCATTTCAAAATCGTTGGATTCCCTTCTATGTCTATATCCCTTGTTATTTGAGCATTATGTACGGTATCGTCCATGCATGAGAAGGTAGTTGTACATGAGAGTTTTGGTTGTTTACTTATATGTTTCTATCTTGAATAAACATAGAAAACGAAAACCATAATGGGCATGTATGCTGGAACCCTAGAGATGCATGAGTATGAGACTTGGACCTTGATTATAGTAAACAAGGGTGACATTGACAATAGAGACAAGATTTGGCATTGAGAAAATAATTGTTAAACATAGTTTAACCAAGAGTGGCATTGTGACAAGATGGCTTAGAAAATGACATGAACAAATAGGTAGAAACCTATCATGACAATGGCATTGAGGCTAGTGGCTAAAGTATCCTCAAGTTGAGGGTTGGATCGATGCTCACGCGAACTTAGGCTTGAGGGAGGTCGCTGCTCCACAAGCGGTGTACTCCGGAGTGTAGACACCAACGGGGAAGTACCCCGTCGACGATCCCTCTGGTGGTTGTGCTTAAAGCCTCCCCCGGTAGATGGGAAATGGAATTGTGAGTTATTGGAGTTAACAAAGTTAACCGGTAAGATTGGGTAAAGAAAGACAAGGTAAAGAAGAGAACATGCATGCATGCATATTAAATATTGTTGATTACATATATCCACTGACCTTCTTTCTGCAGGCATAGTATTAGATGCACTAGTTGTTATGGTTACTGTTTCCATTTCCTTGATATACTTATGCCTGGATAGACCTAGTGGGTAAGTCGGCGAGGTCGGTTGTCGAACCCACTGGGAATTTCGTTCTAGTTCTCATTACCACTAACCCTACAGGTCCGAGCGTGAGCGGGGTGGCGGAGGACCGAGGCAAGGGTTTAGCGCTATAGTTAGTGGCCGCCGGGACATCATTCATTTTGTAGTCATTTCTCTTTTTGGTATACATGTATCAACTTTCATTTTGTTGATTTAGAGTTGTAAAGTTGAAAAAATAATTATGTAGTGAATGGCTAAAATTGTAATGAAATGATGAAGGAATGGAAAACAATGAATTAGTATTGGTTTACTTTTATTTGGTGCAAAAGCAATCAAGTACTATGTATGTAATATGTTATAGCTTAGAGCTTTCGCTTTCGTTGTTGCTTGCCCTCGTGCAAGCTTTGTATAATTGCAATTCTCATTGTTTAATTGCTTTATTATACTTGTTGTTAGAGCCTTGGGTGGACAGGGGAGGCTCTGTCCGCTCGGCGTCTATTGACGTGATCTGAACCCGACCAAATTGGCGGGGATTGGGGCGTGACACTGATGGTGGTTTTTGGTGGTACTTCTTAGGTATAGGTGATGGTTAGATACATCGGTCGAGTCGAGAACTCAGATACTGGGTGAGGTGAGTGCTCCATTCCAAAGTCGGTAAAATTGTATCTTAGTCGGCTTCCTCTTATGTTTGATCTATTCTATATAGTGGTTGAGTAGGACAACATGTCGTGGCTTCATATTGGTATATGCTTTTACTCTATATGCATGTTGCTTGTTATGTTGGTTATCATGTCGATTCTTAGTCTCTTGATTAATTTTTCTTTATAGTTGTTGTTTGATATGTAGAGTAGGTGGTGATCTGGTGTATTATCCACCTATCCATGATAGGACCTAATTGGTCGGTGTGTATTCCTTGTTGAGTATTGATTATGTGGGTTCATTGATTTATCCCTTGTGCAATTGGACCCCCATCGGTCTGCTATCCTACTATGTGTGATTTTATTTTGTAAGTTGGCACTCTTTTTACGAGATTGACTATAGAAGTTGGTAGACTCACTGTGTTCATGATTGAGACCCCAACATGCTACTCCTTTGCTCCCTTATAATTATCATCATCCTCGTCGTGTAGCATGCTAGTTGACGCGAGATTTCCTCTTGGCTCTTCTTGTCGCCTGTGGGCAGTAATTTGACTATGAATGAGCTTTGAGTACACACATGTGGTTATAGCTTGTGACGGCACTGTAGTAGTCTTAGAACATGGTTCACAACCTTGAGTTCTTCAGTTACCAGCCCAGTGGGAGGTGTTGTTTCATGGCTACCCTAAGTTCTTCACCCCTAGATTTGGTGTACACCTCTCTTAGACAGAGTTATCGACATTGGGTGTAGGTGGTTATGTTCCTCCAGAGTGGTACTTGATTTTTGTTCTTCACGACCTAGTGGGCGAGCTTAGGCCGGTCTTTATGACAAGTCATGGTGATTGGGTATAATTTGGACTATTCTTATGTCCAGTTGATGCATAGTATCTCTGATAGAGTTATGCATGGTGTTCAAGTAGTTGTTTGGATTACAGTAGCGGTATTCCTCATTAGTGACTTATGATATTTCGTTATTTATCATCTTACTACTATAGTTGGTGTTCCTATTGCATTGTATATGACTTTTATTTACAGTAGCGGTATCCTTTGGTTAGTTGTTCATGATAGTTATTCACTTGTTAACTTGCTATTGCTATTCATAGTCATTGCATTCAGTACCTAGCTTTATGTTTATAATAGCAGCATTATTCTGTATTCTAGTTCATGACACTTATCTATTTACATTATGCTACTGTGATTGACTTGTCCATATTTGCAGTTATTCGTTTATTGCACTCCTTTGTTTACCAGTGAGTGCGACTTGCCCTCGTCAGCTGGTTCGTCCTAGTGGAAAACATATTTATATGTCTCTCACTTTACTGTTTTTACAAGTGTCACTGACAGTGCGCGTTGGGGCACGGTATGAGGATGCGATTAGCAAGCGCCTAGATAGCTCGTGCTGTCGAGTTAGTTCTAGATTTATTCTTATTCATTATATTTATTTCATGTGGAGGTTTTGTGATTTGGTTATTGTGGTTTGAGTTTAGCTATTGTGTTGGGTTTTCCTATTATAGTGGTTTAGCGGGATCCTAATTATGGTTTTGAATAGTTACAAGTTGTGGTAGCTTCCATATGTACATCTACCTTGTTCAAGTTGGTTGTGGTTGCGTTTTTGTGCTCGTAAGCCGTGCATGTATATGGGAGACTCTGTCCGCGTGGACTGTAGTGTCCCTAGGACTTAACTGTCGGAATAACTACAATATTAATGACTAGTCGACACATTTATAGAGTGTCAGAAATAGTCGAAGTCGTTTTGGCGCAAATAGATGCGAAAACGGACTCGACGCACTCAAATAAGCAAAAACTGATGTTCTGACAGTTTAGGGTGCCCAGAAGCTTAGGACACATCGATTCAGAGTGCTATTTGGTATATGTTGCTAAAGTCATTACAGACCCAGTTTAGAGTGCCCAAAATATGCGCTCAAATTCTTCCTCGTGAATATCGATTGTTTTGACACGTGGCATGTGGTAGGTTTGAGTTGCAAATGGAGGTTAGGCACATCGGACCGCCACACGGGTGAGTCCTTTTGCTGGATGTAGTGGTAAGCTGTTTGCGGCACCCGAATTATGGGTTTAGGGTGCCCGAATCTGCATTTTCAGTGCTGAAATAGGTTAGCTTCTGTTTTTCTTGTGGCTTATTCTACCCATCTATTGCTTATATTGCTTCTATAAAAGGCTGTGGATAACTCCTGAGAGCTCTTTTACTTCATCTTTCACATCAAGCTTGAATTCCTCATCTAAATCACCTCCAATTTAGCTCAAATCCATCTATTGTTCCCTGTGAGTAGGCTTCACAGCAGGAAAATCCAGCAACAACTTCAACAAAGAATGGAATTGTGATTTTTTGATGCTTCCGATTGCTGTGGGTAATTCTTTGGTGGAATGTAGACTTGAAGGAATGTGTTTGGAACAATCCTATAGTAATTAATTATAGGTTAATTAGTGATATTAAATTGCTGAATTTAGCTTGACTTGGAGATTTTGAGCTGATTTTGGAATTTTATTAGAGTTCATGGATTCGAATCCCATTTCAACCAGATTTTCGAAGTTGAATCAGTTCCTACACCTTTCTTGGGTATTTTAGGTGTTCTTTCACTAGGAATTTCAAATTTGGAAGGTCAGTTTAATTCAGAATTTTAAATTTTTGTGTAATAGAGCAGTTTTGGGAGACTTCGCTTGATTTTAATGAAATTTTGGATCCAGATTTTTATAGTGAGTTGATTGCTGGATTTGGATTGGTTATTCTCTTATATTTGGAGGTTTTAGACTCCTTTCCATGGAATTTACAAATTAGAATTCTTATATTCTAGCTTGAAGTGAGTTGAAGTGCTGAGTGCTAATTTTTTGAATGCTGATTTGGGCATTCTTTTCTGGATCCGAATTGTCTTGAAGGACTTTTGGTTGCTATTTTAGTTGAGAACTGGTGAGGCAACACACCTGGGTGATTGGTCCTATTACTAGGAGGTGAGTTTGAGTAATTTTAGCACTTTAATTCTAGATTTTGCTCTGTTGAGCCTGTTTGAAATAATGCCATTTTGGTTGGTGATGTTACTGATTTGTGCTCAGCCAGAACTTGTTGTTTCGGGATCCAACAGTGAGGCTATTGTGTGAAGGACTTAAGTTGGGCTTGTTGATCACGGTATTCCTTTCTATGGTTGGATTAGCTCTTCAGATTGGTTAATGTCTACCGAAATTTGTGAAATTTTTTCAAAGTTGTAGAGATTTCAGCATGCATTATTTTGTATCAATCATCATGTTTAGTGGCTTAAATTGTAGACTTGCATGTTAATGTATGAAATCTGATTTTGGAGTATGATTTAGATATTTTAGATGATTACTACATGCTGAATTGAAAATCAACTTAGGAGAAAACGTACACATTGAACTTGTCATTTATTCGATCAGATTTAGCTACAGAAGCTTTTTTTTACTATTGTATTGTAGATTTTACTGCGTCGCGGATACTTATACATTAGTATAGGTAGAGATTAGGCTCATATTGAGATACCAAGTGGATTTTATAGTAATGTTTAGACTGTTTGTAAGACCCTAGATATTCCTATATATAAGATATAATAGGGCTGAAACTCTTAATCCAACTTAAGCATTTTGGGTAGTGGGTAGGCCCAAAAGGTTAAGAGAGTTAAGCATGCTAGGACGAGAGTAGTCCTAGGATGGTTAACCCCTAGGAAGTTAAGGCGTTACACTGTTTCGCATTGTCGGGTGCCATTCGGATTAATGGTAAACCCAGATCCTTTCTTTTGTATAAGATTGTGTCGTGTTAAGGATATTTCTAAGTTGGCGAAGTTCGTGAAGTCGAATGGAGTCTTAAAAAAGTGAAGATGGAGATTGAAGAGATGATTCAAGTAATTCAAGATCAAAAGACTCGTTCGGTGATGCTCGGAACCCCAGGTATGGATAAGAATAATTTGTGGTGCAATATTGATTTATAAACATATTTGGAAGACTTAGGATGGTTTTAAAATCAATTCTAATCAAAAACTAAGTTTTTCAGGGTTCGGGGACCGGTCCCTGAACTGGGGGACCGGACCCCGTAGGTTCTCTCTGCGTGGAAACTACGAGGGACCGGTCTCTGTTCTTGAAGGACCGGTTCCCGTAAGGTGTCTCATTTGATACGATCAGAGGGACCGGTTCCTGAACTGAGGACCGGTTCCCGTAACTTGATTTCCACATTACGCAGAGACAGACCGGTCTCCGACTTGAAGGACCGGTTCCTGTGGCTTGTGTTTTCAACCATGCAACGAGGGACCGGTCCCTGGCTTTGAGGACCGGTCCCCCAAGGACCGGTCTCTTCGGAAGGACCGGACCCTAAGACCGTCGTCAGTTTTTAAAATTGTGTTTTTGAAATTCTAGTCTATCTAGAAGTCTTCTAAACCTATAAATATGATATGAGGAGCCCCATATGACGCAAGCTTAGAGAGAAAACTTTTTAGAAATCCTAACGGCTTGATTCGAAGCTTTTGATCTATGTTTTACAAATCAAGTTTTTCTTTGATCACCGATTCGGTTCTTTGATGTTTGATTTCAATGGTTCTTTAAGGATCAAATCGGTGATGTTCTAATTAGGGTTTCTCCTCATATCATATGTGCTTTCTAAGTTTTTAAATCACCACAAAGTATTAACATTCTTCGAGCTACGGATGGAGCGTTGGCGCGTGGACTTTGCGTGAAGGCCGTAGATTCGGTGGGTGCTTCGTGGATTCGAGACGTGTTTGCTGCGAGGGCTTGCAGCGTGATCGGTTGAAGGAGTTCGATCGATCGAGGACCGGCGAAGGCGATCTACAACGAGGATTCGGTAAATTGAGTCGTGTATTTTCGGTAAATCACTTGTACTCAATTTTTCATAGTGGATTGTTTTGTGTGATTGGTCCCGTAGGTTTTTCTCTCCGGATTGGAGTTTTTTCACGTTAAATCTCGGTGTTTGGTTTTATTTTTCGCTATTAGTTTTATTTTGCATCGAGAGATTTGTTTTTGCCATTTACACCTATTCACTCCCCCTCTAGGTGTTATTTATCTTTTAGATCTTTAGGATTCATATCTTACATGCTTGGTTCCTAGATCTATTTGATTATTTGCATCGACTATAAACTGCGTGAGCCTAATTGAGCTCGACACAGTGTGCTCTTTTGCTCAACTAAGTATCTTCCCTGAGTGCCACTCCGGAGTAAGGCCTTCTTACATTCTTGTCGCAGTAGTCCTTTTTATGCATTCAACTTAGACCTTGTGGGTAGTGTACGGAGTAGCATGGGCATAGGCTGGACTTGCCGGTTGGCGGTCGCTTTGGATTGAGTCAATTGTAATTGTTTCATAACTAGTAATGCATATATACACAAAGAACATGATATGAGTAGTGGTAGTGTAATGGCGTATTAGCTATAGAGTTTATTCTAGCTTACCATATTGTTCTTTTACCTACCAACTATACTGTTAATTTTGTAGATTTAGTCGGTAGGCTGTTGGGGCCAGTGACGATATACACTAAGGACTACTTTGTTTGTAATAGTTTTCACACCTATTGTTGTCATTTTTTCTTATAGAGCCTTCGGCTGCTGCTGTAACACACTGAACTTTAGCATATTGCGATGTTCCAGTGTTAGAATAGCGTTTTAAGCTATTTCCGGTGTTTTTGTTGGTCGTTGACTGAGTACCGACCCATTTCTCGTGTTGCAGGAATGCGCGAAAGAGAACTTAGCATCAAAACCTCCAAACTGCAGGTTTTGGGGTGCTGCGTACCGGTAGCAGAGAGAAGGGGTACCGGAACTCTCCTGTATAACCGAGAAAAGCTGCTCTCAGGTTTGAGCTGTTGGGTGGTCTGGTACCGGTACGGCATCGGCTGAGTACCGGTACGCCGCACTGTTTCTGCTTGACCGAGGCTCGGGTTTGGCAGTTTTGTTGACCTGGTACCGGTACTCTTTCCCGCATACCGGTACGCACTGCAAAAATTGCAGTTCATGCAGTTTGCAATTTCTGGTGTTTTAAGGGGCTTTTTGGGGTTTGTTACAATATGTTATATAACCCCCTCATCTCCCTCACAGCACCCTTTGTGCTGAGCTTGGAGAAGGAGAAAGCTAGGGTTTTTCTCCCTTTTTCTCTCTAGATTTCTCCCAAACTTCTTTTAATTTGAGGTTTGATCTCTTTGTCTTCTTCTTCTTTATGGTGGCAAGCTTGTAGACCTTGGAGGAAGCTTGGATGAGAAGAGGAGAGCTTCTTGGTGGATTAATCTTCAACCCTACCTCAAGATAGCTTGATTTGGAACTCTCTTGAAGGTTAGTACCCATCTTGCAACCTCTATTTGTGATTTTTGCAAGATCTGGAGATGAAAACCTAGTTTTGAAAAAACTAGGATTTGGTTTGGGATTTCTTGATTTGAGGCTTTTGGAACTTAATTGATGAGTATAGAACTCTTCTTTAGGTTAGATTTGAAGATCCTTTGGATTGATATATTTGAGCTTTGGACAAGTGTAGCTTGATCAAAGGTGATTTTCTACCTCTTGTTGGGTTGGTTAAAGTTAAGCTTGTGGGGTGTTCGTTCATTACCCCTAACCCTTTTAGAAATTTATTTAGGGTACTAGGAGCTTGGTGGACAACTTCGTTCGAAGGAATGAAATGGTTCGAAGATCATCCGGTGGGTTTGACCTCACCGAAATGGGTAAACTCCCTCTATGTCTTCCTTATGGTTTTAAGACATATTTAGATGCTTATTCATGCTCATTATGACATGCTAGAATTTATGAAGACATAATATGTACATGTTATGTATAGTAAAAATTTATGCTCTATGTAGTAGAGGCATTGTTCGGAGCCGAATTTCCTGATCCTTGACCCGGTGAAAGATCTTCCTCGGAGAACATGTAGGGATGAAAAACAGCTACGAATAGTGACCCTCGAAGTTTGCGCCCTTCGACTCGATCAAGCGATTCGGCTGATGAGGGATCGAATCAGCGGAGTTCGAAGACCTTTACTTTAGATTCGGTTCGGCTGGAAGAGCCGAATGTACAGAATGCACAAAGTTTTAGGTCGGCTGATGAGCCAAATAGATGGAATACACAGAAACTGGTCAACTGAAAGAGCCGAATGCCTTTATATATTAAAATGAAGTTGGGAACTCATACAAAACAGAGTGTGCCCGAAGAGCATACAAACTCTGAAAATCTAGATTATAACAGAGTGTGCCCGTGGGGCATACAGACTCTAGGGATCTAACTTAAAAACTACTCTTAGGAAAGCAATAAATTTGGGTAAAAAAGTTTACATGTAGACTACTCCTAGAAAACGATAAATGTAGGAAAGGAAAGTATTGAAAACGCGGCGGTCTTCTCGTTCAGGGGAGAGAAAGACCTTTATTACAGGCTTCAGAAAGACCTTTATTACAGGCTTCAAAGTTACTATTATAATATCTTATCAGCCCACATTATTAGTTGGTTATAGTAGTGAGGGAAGTGGTGTAGCCATGATCATAGAAGTTACGCTCCACTTCTCATGGAAGTTACGCCCCACTTCACATGGAAGTTACGCTCCACTTCACATAGAAGTTACGCCCCACTTCACATGGAAGTTACGCCTCACTTCTCAACCGTTCCCGCCTAAACACTCTTGACCTTAAGGCGCCCTATTACCGACTCCTGGTGTACCACGTGTCCTTATTTCTTTAGCTCATATGTGGGTTACGTCGGCGTGTTAATTTTAAATTTGGCATCAACAATGCCCCCCCAATAGTCTTTCGAATAAACATTTGGATGACTATTGGTGCCAAATCGACTACTCAATGGCACAGCTGAGACCTAAGCTTTAGTTTCGCTGGTTTTGGTTGGCTTAAAGAAAGCGACTCTTTATCATCCCAGCCGTATATACCTCAGCTTCATCAGTCGATTCTTTACTTTTACTCGATTGGTTCGGCTCTTCTTGAACTGAATGTTCTTCTATCAAGAATTTCTCTTTGAAGAAAGCGGCTCTTTACCAGCCGCATATACCTCGGCGTCATCAGCCGATTCTTCACTTTCACTCGATTGGCTCTGCTCTTCTTGAACCGACTGTTCTTCTATCAAGGATTTCTCTTTGCCTTTGCTTTGCTTTTTATATCGGCTCTATTACAGCCGATTGTCCTTACTTTTTTTTCAAAATTGCTCATATTGGGCAACTCGAACACCTAGATCAAATAGGTTAGAAAAATACTTATCTTCAAAATAGTCTTTTATCTTAAAATGCAGACCATTTAACGTCATTTTGGCGAACTCTAATTCCGGCATTCTCATAAAGCACCGGGTATTGGCTATTTTGAAACTGTTCAAATACTCTTTGACCGTTTCACCTGACTTTTGTTGGTATAAAGCCAAGTCGGCAACCGATAATTGTGGCTTCGACCTATAGAATTGCTCATGAAATTTTCTTTCCAATTCGTCCCAATCTTGGACGGAATTGGCTGATAAACTTGTATACCAAGTAAACGCCGTTTTAGTTAACGACGTGTTAAATAATCGAAGTTTCAAAAATAAGTCAGCGGTCGCTTCTCTACATGGGGCCGTGAACCGGGCTATATGCTCGACCGTATTCTCGGTCTCATCGCCCGAGAACTTATCGAACTTCGGCATTTTTCAGTTTGCCGGATATGGATCCTCCACATCGATGTTCGCGGGATAAGGAGATTTAAACACAGGCAGCATTGCCAGCCTTGCGCCAACTCCAAAAGTATTTCGGATGGCTTCTTCAATCCGTGCGTATATTTCATTATTGTTCCCCTACAAAGGAACCTGTGCTTGTATTACATTCGGTCCTTGCGGTAAGACCGAAATTCGGTATAATAGGGTTAACTCCTTGCATATTCGGAGCCTGCCCCCCAGCCCTTACGCCTACATTTTGGGGCTGGTAAGCTGGTAAAGGAGGTAAACACAATGCCATCTCCGACTGCGGGCCGGCGTTTATATTCGTCGGCCTATAAGCAGCCTGGAAAGGTGCCATTTGCGGTTGCGCCTGTGAAACCGCCGGCGTGATGGGATTTTGTTGCACCGGGCATATTTAGGGGTCCCTGTTGCCCCCCGTAAGGTTGCTCATTTCGAGTAAATAACTGTCTGATTCGAACAATATTTTCATTGTAGGCCGTTATGGCCGGCCAACACCGTGTCTAGTTGAGCGGTACTTTGATGGATATTTTGATCAACAGTTTGCAAGACTCGGGTCATGTGGCCGAGTGCCTGAGTGTAAGGAAGTGAATTCTTGAAATCCGGGGATTAGACTTCGTTTAGAATTGACTAATTGTCGAGTGAGTAGGTTTCGGAAAGTCTGAAGGCGATTAAAATGCATAAGGTGCATTGAGGAAGAGTCCGCGAGAGCATCAGTGCAAAACCTGCACTGGAGCAAAATTGCTCTCGGGGACCGGTCCCCGGCAGGGAGGGACCGGTCCCATCGGCTGGTGTGGCCGGGATCCTTGATGCAACCGATCCCTGGCAGGGAGGGACCGGTCCCCGAACGTCAACCCAGCGAGAAAGACCGAAATTTGGCTAAGTCCCTAAAAATCCAACTCTCGGGAACCGGTCTCTCAGGCAAGGACCGGTCTCCCGGGGACCGGTCTTTCAGGCTAAGATCGGTTCCCGAACGTGAGATTTTTCTCTGCCCGAATAGGAGGCTCTCGGGGACCTGGTCTTCCCGACCTGGGACCGGTCCCTCACTGCGAAATTGCCCAGTGAGGGCTGCTTTGTAGAAGTGGAAAGTTGAGGGGTTTAATTGCAAAATGGCCTATATGAGAGATGGGGAACCCTTTTCTCTCCCTCACTGCTCTCTTTTCCCCTCACACTCTCACCCTTTCTCCCTTTCTCTCTCTCTAGAAAGAAAAGAAGGAGAAGAAAAAGAAGAGGAAGAAGAAGAAGGAGAAGAAAAGAAAGAGGGGGGAGAAGACTAAGAAGAAGAAGAAGATCATCTTCTTCTTCCTCAAGCTAGGAGCTCTAACCCTACAATAGTATTTCTAGGGTTTAGGGTTCTTGTTGTTTGGAGATGGTTTTAATGAGACCTAATGGAGTCAAATAGATGATTCTAGCATGAATCTAAAGCTTGAATCATGGATTTCTCCGTGGTTGCAACCTAGGGCTCCGATTTGGGATTTTTGGAAATCTAGGGTTTAATCTATTTTAATGGGTCATAAACCTAATTGCTAAGTCTTCGAACGCGTAGGCGAAGACGGTCCTTCGTTACGACGAGCGAGTGCGAAAATATCGCCGGAACAAGTGCTCGAGGGTTCGGATTAGCCTGAAGAGTCGAGGCGACGACGAAGGATCACGGCGTCGAGTTTACTAGCTACACGGTAGTACCAAAAAGGTGGGGGTGCTATCCCGAAGCAGTTGAACTGCTTCCCTATGTCTAAGTCATCATGTTGATCAAGTGCGGTTGATCAAGTGCTTATTGTATTATTGCATTATAGGGTGCTGAATGTAATTGTTACATTTTATTGCATGCTAGAGTTAGCTTAGCTTCGTGGATATAGCGCCGAACCTAGTATGCATGAGTTGAATAGGAGATAGTCAACCCTATATGTGATGAATGTGTTATGCGAATGAGAACCTAGTATGGAATAACTAGTATATGAGAACATTGAACCTTGACGAGTGGCATCTAGTTAATGTTAACCTTGACGAGTGGCATCTAGTTAATATTAACCTATGATGAATAGCTATGAGAACCTTAGTGTGGTTGGTAACACTAGAGTGATGAGTATGGTATTTGCTTGCATATATGATGATACTATCCTTAGTTGACAAGATGTTCCCAGTTTGTGAGGGTTTGGATCGAGCTTACATAGCCTATCTGCGCCTGTGGTGGTAGCTCCACACAGGTAGTGCACTCCGGAGGTTGTCACACGAGGGGGGGCCAATGTAGTTGCCCTTGGACTATTGTAGCTGTTCGCAGGCGGTCTCGGGGGTAGTTGAGTAGCTAGTCTCCTCCCCTATGAGACTTACACACATGAGATTGTGAGCAAGCCTCGAGTTCGCAGAGGGATTGGGTAACCTGATGAGTTCCACGTTTTTGTGCATAGTAGTATATTAGATACAGGTTTCACTATGATGTGCATGCATGCATTA
Organism: Ananas comosus; assembly: GCF_001540865.1. Lineage (NCBI taxonomy): Eukaryota > Viridiplantae > Streptophyta > Magnoliopsida > Poales > Bromeliaceae > Ananas > Ananas comosus. The sequence goes on along the minus strand of NW_017893336.1, from coordinate 31,177 downwards.
TACAGATTGAGGCATAGTTAGATGTTGCATATATATATATATGTATATCTGCTTAAATGTTGCCGATGCTTTCAATTACAGGTATCTATCTATCTGTCTATTGTCTCTCTATGCCTGCTTAGACCTAGTGGGGAGATCGGCGGAGCTGGCGGCCGAACCCACTGGGAACTATGAAAGATAGTTCTCACCCCACTCTCTATAGGTCCGAGTTCGAGTGTCCCCGGCGAGCGCGACGATCGTGGCAAGGGCATAGCGCCCTAGGGGTATCCATAGCTAGCTTTACTTCCTTCTGCATTAATTCCACTCTATGTTTTATGTTTAAGAGTAGATGATGTATAGGGTGAGGTTTTGAGAGTGATTGTACATATGTTTTGGAAGAATGTAAAGGTTGAAATAATTGTATCAAAGTTAATGAATTCAATAGTTAAGTATATCTCTCTTTTGATCACTTATATGCTTTACTCGTGTTGCTTACTCTTGGTTGATATGCACTGTTTGCGCTTCGTTATCGTTGTATGATCATGTATGTAATCAAGTGTATTTCCTGGGAACTTGTGTACATGATCTCATCGTTTGAGCCTTGGTCGGGCAGGGGAGTTGCTGTCCGTTCGGCGGTCCGTTCGCCGCGCCCGAACCGGACCAAATTGGTAGCGGTCTCGGGGCGGGGGCGTGACACTGAGTTAAACTCGGCTCTTGATAAGCCGGCTGTTCACTAGTCTCTCCTCCAACAGGTAGTACCGCCTAATTCTTATTCGCATTTTTGGCGCTACCAGCTTGGTCATTCCCTGAAGGCCTGGGAATGGCTCTATTTAGGAGGTTCATAGCATTATCGTCAGCCATAGGACAAAGTCTAGATTAGGAATACCTGAGTGTGTCCCACTGGGCGTGCCAAAAATTATTAGGAGCCGAATTCCCTGATCCTTGACCCGGTCAAAGATCTTCCTCGGAGAACGTGTAAGGATGAAAAACGGCTACGAATAGTGACCTTCGAAGTTTGCGCCCTTCGACTGGATTAAGCGATTTGGCTGATGAGGGATCAGATCAGCCGAGTTCGAAGACCTTTACTTTAGATTCGGTTCGGCTGGAAGAGCCGAATGTACAGAATGCACAAGGTTTTGGGTCGGCTAATAAGCCGAATAGATGGAATACACAGAAACTGGTCGACTGAAAGAGCTGAATGCCTTTATATATTAAAATAAAGTTGGGAACTCATACAAAACAGAGTGTGCCCGAAGAGCATACAGACTCTGAAAATCTAGATTACAACAGAGTGTGCCCATGGGGCATACAGACTCCAGGGATCTAACTTAAAAACTACTCCTATGAAAGCAATAAATGCGGGTAAAAAAGATTACATGTAGATTACTCCTAGAAAACGATAAATGCAGGAATGGAAAGTATTGAAAATGCGGTGGTCTTCTCGTTTAGGGGTGAGAAATACCTTTATTACAGACTTCAAAGTTACTATTTATAATATCTTATCAGCCCACATTATTGGTTGGTTATAGTAGTGGGGGAAATGGTATAGCCATGATTATGGAAGTTACGCCCCACTTTTCATGGATGTTACGTCCCACTTCATATGGAAGTTACGCCCCACTTCACATGGAAGTTACGCCCCACTTTTCAACCGTTCCCGCCTAAACCCTCTTGACCTTCAGGCGCCCTATTGCCGACTACTGGTGTACCACGTGTCCTTATTTCTTTAGCTCATATGTGGGTTAGGTCGGCGTGTTAATTTTAATTTTGGCATCAACAAGCATACATGTGGATTTAGGCACTACATGACACTTCTTGATGATTTCTCTCTTATGCAACTATAGGAAGCATGTTAGAGTATGAATGTTGGTATAACTCCTTGAGGGAACCTAGAGAATGGGTTAGATAAGTGGTTAAATTACATGAGGACAATATTACACTTGTTATAGACAAGGTGAATGGAACTTAGCATTTCTTGCATGATAATATTATACTTGTTATAGACAAGGTAGTTGTGACATTGTAACTTGGTACATTTAACCTAGTAGAACAACTAGTATTGGCCATTGTGATATTGCATTCGATTTAGGGATCGATATTTATATTCCTTGTTTTAGACATGAGGAAATGAGAGTGTAAAGCCTTTGAGGTGAACCCTAATAGAGATAATGGCATGTAATACTAGTGGAATTTAGTTGCTTGCATGATAATACTTCTACTCCATGTAATGGAGATTTTAGCAGAAAGACATATGCATAATATGTATTGTGGTACCTATGGACATTTCATAATTCTCTTGCATATGGCATTAGTAAATATTTCTCTTGACAATTATTGGAACTGCATGTCATAAACCTGTTTGGAGTCTTGTATAAAATAGTGAACTATCCTAGATAGGATAATGACATATGAACTATGCATGCTTTAGGCATTATATGTGTTGGTAGAGACATACCACCCAAGTAGTTGTTAAACAAGACATGACATGAATGATTTAGAACCCGACCGTCGAGTCGATGAGTGAGAATTCCATATTTTAGACATGATGATTGAGTATCCCAAATTGTGGACCCTATACTATGATCACACTTGCTTGCCCTTGTGCTCATTCGCACATACTTGTGAGGGTCGCTCCCTACAAGCCAGCACTCTGGAGTTTAGCCTTGCGACGATAGATCGCCCGTGTGGGATTGGGCGCCAAAGTGGGATGCCGTGGGCGGAGTCTCTTTTCTTGTAGGGAAAATGATGACTCCCACGGGGCCACTAAGGCACGGCACGAGCCGGGACGTTATCACGTGTACGTTCCTTGTAAATTGAGTATTGAGACTTAACTTGACATTGTACATCACCGTAATGGATGCATACATGGTAAATATTCATACATGTGGTTTGCTACCTTATATTACTACTTGATGCATTCATAATAGTTGGACATTTTGTGGGACATCATGACATTAACAGCTTTAGTGGTAGTACACCTATACTTATGTGGATTAGTATGCACGCATGGCTAGGATAACAATGAAAAGCACAATTTACTCTATATAGCATCATGGACATTATGAATATGCATGTAATTTGACATTGGCATACAATTGAACATGCATGTAAACTGACATTGGCATATAGTTGAATAAATGAAATTTGACCATCTTATACTTGATAGTTAATCTTTTAGTAGAGGCATGACTATGGAATGAACATGTTTAATTTACTTACCTTTCATATATTGCTTAATTATCACCTTATAGCATGCCTCAGTTGACCTCGTGGTGTATTTCGCCACCCTCGGCGGCTTATCCACTGGGAACTATTGTTTAATAGTTCTCACCCCCATTTGTTGTTGGTTTTTGTTTCAGAACCTTCCGCGGCGGGAGAGGTTATAGGGATCGTGGCAAGGGGTTAGCGACTTGCTAGAGCCCCTACGGAGCTATTTAGAGGGACCCGACATCATCTTTCTTTTTGTATCTTGTGGAAAGATGTATTATATATTTGATTTAGAGATGTTGTTAGACTTTCGGATTTAGTTGTATACACTTTGTATATTTCGTGGATCCCTTTGTGATAGAACATTAGTAATTTTATATTACTCGTTCTGATAGCCTTGTTAGGACTTGATCTTGTTCATCCTTGTATTAGTAGACGCCTTGTGTGCATTCTAGTTGTTTGGTGTACACGGCGGGTCTGTGCACGCGTCGGGCGGGTTTCCGCTAGACCGGGGTGTGACAGCTGCTGTTGCTTCTGATCGAGATAAGGGAATCACGAACTTGATCCCTACCTACCCCTGTCGACATGCTAGAGGAGTACTCTTTTTGGAGCTAGCTTACTTTTGTTTAGTCATATACATACAATTGTTTTTTATTTTTCACTGTCCGCTGTTGTGAGGTGATGTTATTGTACTTTTGGATTATGTTATACACCTTCAATTACATGTATGTACGTCAAGTGACTATTTATTTCTATTTTAATAGCTCTATTACTCTCTAATAGTGGTTCTTGTACTATTTACAAGTGCTTCTATCACTCTGTGTACATAAGGTTTCTTGTGTATTCGGCGTATCTGTTGGCGAGCCAGTTAGAGCTGGAGCCCGGAGCGTCACATGGACAGAGGAATCTCTATACGTGTGGCGGGTTTGTGAACATATCGGGCAAGGTTTCAAAAAGAAAAAAAAATTATACATTTTTCCGCAAACTTTATTTTCAAAAATGATCACAGGGTATAACAATTTAGTTCGACTATATAAGGCAATAGTGATCAAATAATTATAGTTAATAGTTAATAAGTAATTAATAATAATAAAAATGACAAATCACATATCATATTATCGCTAGATAATAATAATATTAAATAATAATTTAAACTCATAAGTATACATTTCATTAGTTATTATTAACTATTAACCATAAGGGCCTATTTGGTTTCTTGAAAAATAGTAGAAAACTATTTTCTAAAGAAAAAAGTTGTTGGGGAAAAGAAATTTTTTAGTTTCTGTTGTTTGGTTCGATGGAAAAGAAAAATAGTTTTTTATGTACGCGTGTAGTCACGCCCCGGATTACTCGTTTCTCCGGGCACGTCAACAGACCCACCGTATAAATAAGAATTTTTTCTATATACGAAGCGATAGCTGTACCTGTACCTGTAATATACAATACTACAATCAGTAGTATAGAGCTGCTAAAAAGAATAATATATAAATAAAACTGGTTCACTATACATACATAGCATCCTGGTACAAAAACACTCGCTCCAGCGAGGATCTAACATCAGTATGTACAAGAACCAAAAACTACCACTCCCTGTAGCTGGTATATCTCTAAGTCAGTAGCAAAACGGGAAGGGATCTAGCTCACAACTCCCTTTCCACAATCGATAACCGCGACAGAAGCAGCCGAAGAGGAAGGCTCTGCAAAAAAAGAGGTAACAACTGGGCGTGAGAACTACTGCAAAAATAAGCAATCCTCAGTGGTACCGCCCTCAATCTCATCGGCTCACCCACAAAGTCTACTACAGATGTATGCTCAAATAATAGTAAAGGAACTGGAAACAATCTACAGCTATATGCCACGATACTATCATGATCCAATACTAACTATCTGTAGAATAATACAAATCTCTGACCCAATCTCACTAGAGACTGTGAAAACACCCGTCTCGCTTGTCGAAGCGAACCCGTATACTACCCTATGAGTAGTCGGTGGATAAAACTCTCTAGGGACTGTATACACCCGTCCCGTCTAATTAGACTACACCATAGCTCAAGAGTAGCCGGTGGAGAAAACTCTCTAGAGACTGTGAATATACCCGTCTCGCCTAATTAGGCTACACCGTAGCTCAAGAATAGTCGGTGGAGAAAACTCTCCAGAGACTGTGAATACACCCGTCTTGCCTAACTAAACTACACCGTAGCTGAAGAGTAGCTGGTCTAGGTAAAAAGGTCCGACAGGACGGCTGTAACTCCCCTCACGTCACAACCTCATTGAAGGTCGAGAAAGGCGTCACTAACTACCACTGATCCAACCTCACACGGGCTGCCCAAACGGGCCCACCCTGCCTGTATCCAACTACGCTGTACACCACCCACTGGGGTGGCCAGTACAAGAACTATCCGAGCAGAAACTGCGATCTTATCGCACTAAAAGCTCATTCCGGAATGGCATTCGTGGGCGCGACCCAACCGAGTTTACAAGTGTCTCTGTGAAGTTCAATCAGTCTCTCACAGGCTATAATCGAAGTGAACAGGTCACACTGGTCTAACCACCAAATCTCACGTGCTTTTAGCACAATCTAATGCAAAAACAGCCAACAGGGTCCACCATTAACCACGACGGCACCCGACACAGTTCGGAACAGCCTAAACACTGCTGTAAAAATAAGCTTGGCATCCGATCACGAGTGTAAATGCATTCTATACTATCTTGAGTATCCACCGCCCACAAACTGCGGTGATACAAACAAACTACGGCTCCTAGAGCTAAATCTGGTAGTTTTAATATAGGTCGGTGTAAAATTATCAGTTTTCTCCTAAGTCAAGTTTCAAGTCCAACATATATAATTTATCTAACTCACTACAGCATGCTCCAAATTCGGATTTTGTTTAACATGTTAATCGATGAATTCGAGCTAAAAACATGATATACAATTGCTGAAAATATACATGTTGACTATGCGTACACTTAGGAGGAGAATCCGATGATTAACCCACCTCTAGCGCTAATCCACGACAGCACGGGGTCGCGAAGTTACTGGGATACACAACCGAAACCACCCCTGGACCAGCAGTAAGGATTCTCCAAGAACTAAAACAACGATACCAATAATTCTATCAATATACTAAAATTCAGCCCCTAAGGTCAAATTCCTTCAATCTCAATGTCAATTTCACCTTTCGATCTTCAAATCTGGTGAAGCAAGGTTCCAAAACCTGTGTACTAAGATGGAGAATCACCCCCAGGTCCAAAATCCAGCTTCCTCCAAAGATTGCATCATGAAAATTCACAAAACTCAAATTTCAGCTTCAATACTGCAGCAGTCCAGAAAAATAGCAATTTGACCAAACTAACCTCAATCAAATTCGTCAAAAAACGCTCCACGGATTCTTCTTGAAGTCCAGAATCCAAAAAACCAAGTTTCACAGCAAACGGAGCTTCCTACGTCGCACACGAGCCAAAACGTCGAAGGTCGCTGCTGGAAATCTGCAGAATCAGCACTCCTCAAGCTTGGAATTGTAGAATTTGGAGTAATTTGAGGGACTTAGATGCGAAATGGAGCTTCTCTGTGAAGAAGGAATGAAAAGTCTTCACTGTAGTCGAACACTACATATTTATAGGGTGATCAAATGGTCAGATAAGCCTCAGGAACAAAAGAGGTTAACCTGCAGAGTTTGCAGAAAACCACACTTTCGGGCGCCCAAAACCCCTTTCTGGGCGTCCGAAACCTCCAGGCTACACACTTGCTCCCCTTCGGTTCCTCTGCCTGGGGTGTGCTGCGCCCATATCCGGCTCCGGTGGAGCTCACCTACCACCAGCCAAGTGTCAGCGCAAACGATACTCACGAAGTGAAATTTCGGACCCACTTCTGGGCGCCCGAAACTAGGATTCGAATTGGCTTCCAGTTCTGCTCAGTTCAGCACTCGAGTTCTAGGCGACCCAAACCCTGTTCTGGGCGCCCGAAACTGGCAAAACTCCTGTTTTGCTCCTTTGAGTGCGCCGAGTCCATTTCTGCATCTATTTCATGCAGAAACGACTCCGACTCAGTCCGACACTCTCCAGAGGTGTCGACCAGTCACTAATACTGTAGCCAATCCTATCCAAACCTCTGGAACACTGCACGTGTTTGGTTGATAAGGAAAAATAAAATGAAAAATAGTTTTTCGTTTTTATTTAACTTGTTTGGTTAGTTAGAAAATTTGGGATATAAACATTTTCTACAAAAAGAGGGTAAGATTACTAATTTTTTAGAACTTAACATACTACTCACAAACTATTTATACTATAAATAATAAATAAATTAAATAAAAATAAATTTTAACTATATTTTAGTCTAGATAATATAATTTGACAAAAGAGATGGACTTGATGAAGATGACAGATAAGAGATGAAGATGGTTCTTCCATGTGTATATGTACACACAAGCGCATGCGCGCGCGCATCCGCGCGCGCACACACATATATATATAGAGAGAGTCCAGCTACTATACTCTTATGAGTATAGTCAACTTTTTACTCATAAGTTTTTGACTGTTAGATCTTCTTTGTTAATCATTTCCACCCGTTAGATCATACTATTTAACCAACCACCAACTCAATCCTAGGGGACCACTATTAACCTAACCGGGGACCGCTATCATCCTAACCGCATATCTTTTCATCCAATGATCGAAAACTTATGAGTACAAAGGATGCTATACTCATAAGAGTATAGTAGCCTTAGCCTATATATAGAGTTCAGCTACTATACTCTTATGAGTATAGTCAATTTTGTACTCATAAGTTTTTGACCGTTAGATCTACTTTTTTGATCATTTCCACCCGTTAGATCATACTATTCAACAAACCACTAACTCAACTTTAGGAGACCACTATTAACCTAACCGGGGGTTGCTATCATCCTAACCACACATCTATTCATCCAATGGTGGGAAACTTATGAGTACAAAAGGGGCTATACTCATAAAAGTATAGTAGCCCTAGCCTATATATAGATTCCAGCTACTATACTCTTTTGAGTATAGTCAACTTTGTACTCATAAGTTTTTGGCCGTTAGATCTACTTTTTTGATCATTTCCACCCGTTAGATCATACTATTCAACCAACCACTAACTCAACCCTAGGGAACCACTATTAACCTAACCGAGACCACTATTAACCTAACCGGGGACCGCTATCATCCTAACCGCACATATTTTCATCTAGTGGTCGGAAACTTATGAGTACATATATATATAGGTTAGGGCTACTATACTCTTATGAGTATAGACCCATTTGTACTCAGAATTTTTTGGCCATTGGCTGAAGGGATATGCGCTTAGGATGATAGTAGTACCCGGCTAGCATAATAGTGGTCCCCTAGGGATGAGTAAGTGGATAATTGAATAGTATGATCTAACGGGTGGAAATAGTCAAAGAGGTAGATCTAACAGCCGAAAACTTATGAGAAAGGAGTCTATACTCATAATAGTATAGTAGTCGGACTCTACATATATATATATATATATATATATATATATATATATTATAATATATTATATACTATATATATATATATATAGTCGCGGCTATGGTGCTTGTAAAGCACCAAGACACTTGGTGTTGTAAATTTTTTTACCGTTAGATCGTACGCCTTGAGCTAGAATACTATTGATAGCTAATCGGTTCTTTTGCCACCCATTTGTTCTCGATGATGGAGCCTCCAAATTGATGATCGGCACCATTGAACATGATTTATACCATTTGAAGTATTTAGAAATCAAATTTTATACATTTTCGATATTGTTCTCTTATTCATCGAGTGGACACAAAAATGAACGGCTGAAAATGAATATTCTTCAAAAAATGATGACAGGAGTCTTGTAATCAAGATCAAGAGTATAGATCTTGTTTTAAATAGTTTAAAGAATTTTCTAACAGAAATTCAATTGATTTGGATATCTTTACGCCGTTAAATGAGAAAACGCCTCATATCGACCATTAAAATTACAAATTTTAAAACCCTTTGATCATTAGGCAAATGATGTCGAAAAAATTTGAAATTTGATTTCTAAACACTTTAAGTGGCATAAATCATGTTCAACGGTGTCGATCGCCGATTTGGAGGCTCCATCATCGAAAACAAATGAGTGGCAAAAGAGCCCGTTTGCTATCGATAGTATTCTGGCTCAACTATATATTATATACTTATTATATATATATAATATATATATATAATATATATATACCTATATATATATATAGTTGACTGGGCTATTATTAGTAGAAAATCTTTTGTATGCACATTTTTTTCAGCCTTTGACTCACACTCTTTTCATTTTATTTCTAACATTGGATTAAAATAATATAACCATCACTGTGGGAACCACTCACCCTAGCGGGGCATCAACTCTAACCGGATATATCATCCTGACCCTACAATTTCATCCAAGACGTAAAAAACATTGATAGCAAAAAATGAGCGTTTTACTATTAACTAGTATCAGTCCTTAATTCTATTATATATATATATATATATATTGAGTCCGGCTACTATACTCTTATGAGTACGATCACCCTCATTCTCATAAGTCGTTTTCGATGATAGAGTTTTCAAATTGACGATTCATACCGTTAAACATTATCTAGAGCATTTAAAACTTTTAGAAATCAAATTTTATAATTTTTTGGCATTCTTTACCTTACAATCAAAGGTCTCAAAATTGACAAATTTTAACCGCCAGTATGGGATACTTGCTAGTTTAACGGCGTAAAAGAATCGGAATCGGTTGAATTTTTGATAGAAAATTCTATTCACTACCTAAATAAAGATCGATAAATCGGATCTTAAATTGAAGGATCCGATCATTAACAATTTTAGGACGTCGTTCGATTGTGACCGTTCATTTTATGCCCGCTTGATGGACTTTATTATGATTTTGAAAAATTACGAAATTTATTTTCTAGAAGTTTTAGATACTCTAGATCATATTTATCGGAGTGGATCGTCGATTCGGAAGCTCCATCATCGAAAACAATTTATGAGTACGAAGGGCTCTATACTCATAATAGTATAGTAGCCATGGCCATATATATATATATATATATATATTTGGTGTGTGTGTGTGTGTGTGTGTGTTCATTCACAATTTCTAGAAGCCTGGGAAGTGAAGAGGTTGAAAAGGGGAGAAGACGAGTTCCGCCTCCTGTCGATGTTCCTAGTCGATCTCCGGTCCGCGAGTGGATTTCAAATTTTAGATTTTGATGAGTTAGAGAAAAGGATGAAGTCGAACAGGCGGAATGGAAACCAAAAAGATCTTAAAAGTTCTTTCTCCAAGAGACGTAAAGAAAAATTAACGAATTTAAAAAGGATGGCAGGTTTTAGGGAAAAATGAGTAATAAAAGAGGTGAGGCACAAAACAATATGTTAAGATAATTTTGCGGTGACAAAAATTATGAAGATTAATTAATAATTAATTTTATTATTATAGCATAAAAATTAATTATTATTATATAATAATACTAGGTTTGGGGAAGGGGGAGAGTGTGCGTGTTCGGTAATTTAACCTGGGACGTTAAGGACCATTGGTTCGCCGAACGCTATCACAGATGGGCCCACCACATGTGCTGATCACGTGCTAAAAGCCCCGTCCGTAACATTGAGGACCGTTTATTCTTGGCTACGGACCAAACCCGAACCCTTAGCCGCCGCTGCCGCGCGCGCCGCCGCGCCGCGAGGCCTCGCGCCCCCAGCGTCGCATTTCTCCCTTGGTTTAACCTTAGCTCCGCCGTAAATCCTCGACCCGAAGTCCCAATTTCCTCCCTCTTCATCTTCGATCGCAATTGCTTAAACCCTAGCTCTTGAATTCCCGACCTTTCTGGTTTACTGTAGGGCTCGAGCTCGAAAGCATCGGTTGGTGGACCAATCGAAGACTAGTGTGTCAGATCGGAAGAGGAGCTTTCCGGCGACACGGTGGCGATGGCGAAGAGGTCGGAGGAGGAGAGGGATTTTAGCGTGTCTTCGGCCGCTTCGAGGGAGATCGTCACCAATTCCTTGGATGATTTAGCCACCGAGTTGAGGTAAGCTTATGATTTATGATTCTATTTGATAATTCACTTTCGTTATCTGAGCGAAAATTTTACTAAAAGGAAATTTGGGTAAAAAAAATTTTAAAATGTTAATTGATGCCAGAATTTGAAGAGGAAGGAGCCCAGCATTTTCACAATTTGACGACAGTTTCGACAATTCCTTCGATCCCTATGGGCTTTGGCACTCCATGCCTACAAACAGCCACATTTATGGCAGGTAATGTTCATTTTGATCGTTAATACTGACACTATGAAAAGATTTTGCATGAGAAACTTCATATTCTTTTTAGCTTTATTTCGATTTGTTAAAAAGAAATTATTCGAGAAGTTCCTTGATCAAAACAAAATTTATCCTCTATGGCTTTATTATGAAATTGAATTTTTCTTGTTCCAGCCGTCGGCAACAGAATATGGTACATACGATTACACAAGAAGTGGTAATCCTACTCGCGATGCATTGCAAGGGTCTGTTCTATCGCCTTAGGTGTAATTGGAGTAACCTCTTGAATTTTCCTTTTTGCAATTTTGTTTTGTATTGGTTGATAATAAGCATGTGCATGTGCATGTACAAATGCTCAGTCTTATGGCTAAGCTCGAGAAGGCCGATCAAGCGTTCTGCTTCACTAGTGGAATGGCCGCTCTCGCCGCCGTAACCCATCTTCTTGAAACCGGTATGCGTGATGTGTCTTTCTTCTCTTAAGTTATTGTTATCGTTTCTATGAATTGCGGCTTTTACGTCTATCTCCCTGCACATGCACATTAATATGCCCCCTATAAAATCTGAATTTTTTCATACAAAACTGCTGGAAAGTGTAGTTTTGTACAAAAGTTTTTTTAAGTTGGTGGCTCAGTTTGTTTACGAGGAAGGTTTTGTATAAGATGTTTTTGAAGCAGTGGCATTTCTGCTAGTATACAGTGAATAAATAATGTTTTTGAATGGCAGATGCAAGGTTCAGATATTGCAGGTTTAATTATGTAAAAGTACAAGTTTTTCAGAGTACAAATGTTAATATCTCTTCAATGAATTGTCTAGTTAACCTTGTAATTATTTAGGTCAAGAGATTGTTGCGGGAGAGGACATATACGGCGGCTCGGATCGGTTACTTTCACAGGTGGTTCCAAAGAAAGGGATTATTGTAAAGTTAGTATGTTTCCTCCTTTTTCTGCTCTTGGTAGTTGGTATTCCACCATAATATTTTGTCAATTAAATCACTAATAACGAAATTATTATTGATATGGTAGTCGCGTAGATACTTCCGATCTTTGTAAAGTTGAAAATGCAATTGGCCGCTCAACAAAACTTGTCTGGTTAGAAAGTCCAACAAATCCTCGCCAGCAAATCGCTGATATACGGGTAAGAAAATTTCTTGTGTAAATTCAATGTTTTGATTTATCTACGCAAGCACTTGTAATTATTCTTTCGACCTTGTAGTCACACCAATGATAGGCAGATTAATCCTCTGGTTATATTTTTTACATTTACTCTTGATATTTTCTTCTTATATTTTTTTTTGTTATTACTTTGCCTATTTACAGAAAATCTCTGAAATAGCTCATTCATATGGTGCTCTTGTTCTGGTGGACAATAGTATCATGTCTCCTGTGCTTTGTCGTCCCTTGGAACTTGGTGCAGGTACTGAAGTTGCTTATGAGGGTACAAGTATTTAGAATAACTCAACCTAGCCTTCGTTGAACTATAAACAAGTCACTAAGAAAGAAACCATAATGAATTTCGATGTGGGTATAGTCCAACACCAGTTTATGAAGTAGAGATAAATGTTGTAGTATTGGAGTAACTGGACTGATATCATTATGATGCCATTTTCTTATATTTGCAGATATTGTAATGCACTCTGCTACTAAATTTATAGCTGGGCATAGTGATCTCATGGCAGGAATCCTTGCTGTAAAGGGTGAAAGGTTGAAAGTTTTATTTTCCTTTACATCACTACTGAACATCTCTCTCTTTCGAAATATGACTTTTCTTCATTTTTGGTGTTATATTTTGATTCCTGCTTTCAAGCTAAATCAATTACACATCCAGTTTTGTCAGATGATATAATCTTATTTACTATCTGTACGTACAGAAATTGTGATAGAAAACAATTAGTTCAATGAACCCTCTTTGCAATTTCTTGAGCAATGTCTTAACTTATTGTAATGTTATACATTTGAAAATGGATTATGGAATGGTGTGACTTTTTTTCTTGTGGCTGAATTATTTTGTTAAATTTGAATATGTGGTACTTAGACTATGTTAATTTTTTTTTTTTTTTACTCTTCCTCTAGACTTATTGTCCCAAACAGTTATGTGAATCTCTTGAACCGTTCGCTTTTATGATGACCCATAGATATTCTTATCTTTCTTCCATGATCACACAAAATCATCAATCTTGTCAAAACCGCCGTCTATGTGCTTTATAAGTTTGAACTGCTTAGGCACTCATCAATTAGGCATTTATCATTAGACTTGGGTACCTTGAAAGTTGGCTGATGTATCACCTAGCCTCGCCCAGGCAGCTAGCTCGAGTTTTTATTAGCAAGAATTAACTAATGTAGATGGCTTGCACTGTCTTATTACTTCAGTTTTTTATGAGGGAAAAAAAGTAATATGAGTCATATGACAATGATAAGAAAGTATTAGTCAGGTAGTTTGAATAAATTAATGAAAGATTTCTTATTGGAATACTATTTGTTGTAACATATGATTAGTTCCTTTCTTATGACATAAAGTTGAATTAATCTCATTATTGGTTTCATATTTCATGATTTCATAATCATTCATAATGTTATAATAAACATTAATAATACAAATATATTATACGATATGGATTTGTGTCGTGATTAATCGTTTGATATGTCAGTATGTTTACGTACGTATTAGGTATATATGGCCATCCTCCTTTTAATAGTGAGTTTGGATTTTAGGCAAATACGTGGTGCCTTACGTGGAGACCATCTGATTGCCTTGACTAATTGTGTTGATCATCTATTGTTCACTCTTTCAACTATGTTTCTTGTTGAAAAAAGTGAATAAATCTGCATCTCTTTTTTTTTTTTTTTTTTTTTTTGTCATGCATTATGACAGCTGCAAGGAGAGATGCATTCCTGCAGAATGCTGAAGGCGCTGGATTGGCACCTTTTGATTGTTGGCTTTGCTTGAGAGGTATCAAGACCATGGCCTTACGTGTTGAGAAGCAACAGGTGCAACATTTCTTTTTTACTTTTTCCCATACCCTCTCTTTTTAGTTGCTTTGTATGTATTGTATATGAATATGAATGTTCTGTTAAAGATTGCAACCTTTTTTTATTTTATATATATAGTGTTGATACCTTTTTGGTTTGCCAACAGGCTAATGCACAAAAACTTGCTGAATACTTATCTACTCATCCAAGGGTGAAGAAAGTGAATTATGCAGGACTTCCCGGTCACCTGGCGCGTGATTTGCATTATTCTCAGGTACTTGAAAATATATTTGGCCAAAAACTTTAATTAAGTGGCTCTCAACTCAGGAGTTTATTTCTTATTGCATCCATCCTTCTCTTTCTTGGTAGGCGAAAGGAGCTGGCTCGGTACTCAGTTTTTTGACAGGTTCGCTAGCTCTCTCAAAGCATATTGTCGAGACCACAGAGTACTTCAATGTGACAGTTAGCTTTGGTAATAATTCTTACACCTTCCTCTGTTCATCATTTGGTATAAAATACTTTAATAAATATTTCTGTCTTTCTTGCACCTTCTTCTGTTCATCTTGTTGGCATAAAATATATTGATAAACATTCTGTCTAGGGTTACTGGATCAGTAATGGCTAAATCAGTAGTCCTATTTCTTCTCAGAATAAGAATAGGGATACGGATTATATATCAGATATATTCTATATTCATCTCTAAGATACACAAATATAGTGGAAAATAGAAATATATTATACTATAGTTATATAAAGGAAAATCTAATTGGAGACATCCTGAAATGTGTATGGAAAATTATGCATGTTAATAATCTACTAAATTATCTTATGTGATGTTTAAATATTCTAATATGCAAATAATCTCCAGAAGAGTACCTCAACCCATGTCCATATACAGTAAAGTTTATATATCTAGATCTGTATTCAGATTTAGATTTAATGATGTTGGAGGAAATTTAAACCTATATCCAACAAAACTTGGAGTTGGAATCTAAGAAATTATCTAGTATCCATCATTCCTCCAATGTTAATCATCATTTGAAATACTTTGCTTATCATCCTTTGGCTATAATTTACATGTAATTACATAAATTACTCCGTGCGGATGCAGGGAGCGTGAAGTCGCTGATTAGCTTGCCGTGCTTCATGTCGCACGCGAGCATACCCGCTTCAGTTCGTGAAGCACGCGGATTGACCGAAGACCTCGTTCGCATCTCTGTGGGCATTGAGGATGTAGAAGATCTTATTGCTGATCTGGACTATGCCTTTAGAACTGGACCTGCGTAAAATTAGTTTATATTCATTCTTTTTGTGGTAGTAAGCTTAGGGTTTATGATGTCCATTGTAGATATACTGCTTGAGGCCTTGTTTGGATGTCGGAATAAATTATCTTATTCGATACAACAATTTTCTATTGTGATCGTAAGAAAGAAGTTTGATTTTTGTTCCTTAAAAAGTTCTGGGGTCCATGATTTGGTAATATAATGTATCTCATCTATGAGGTGATTTAAGGCCGAATATATTGTCCATTTCTAGATTTTGATTACATTTTTCACCTATCAAACGTACAAACTTTTCAAGTAAATTATGGAGATATACTAGATGAGATACATATGCATCCAAATAGGGCCTAAATGTAATTGAATTGCTAATCTATCCCAGACTCTGAACATCAGTTAGGATGATATAGTATCTTTTGGATTAGCTTTAATTTGTCCTCATATTGTTTAGTTCATTTTCACTTTGTCAACATGTGGTTTTAAAAGGTGCACTTAACTATTCTTTGGTGTACCTTATTTTTATTTTGCCATCCTTTGGTTCAAAAGTGACACTTAGCTCTCTCATGGTTAGCAAAAAATTTACTTTGCTATCCTATTGAATAGTAAGTTTTTTGGATCAAAGAGAGATAAAATTACTAGGTAGCTAGTACAACCTAAGAATGACAAAGTAAAAATGAGCTAAACCACATGGGAGGCAAATTGAAGTTTACCCTATCTTTTTTCTATCTGTGGTTTTGTATTGTTTAATAAGTTGGGCTAAAAAACATCAATTGCCCTGAAATGATGAGAGGAATTATGACTTATGAGAAGAGTGACACTTTGGTCATTAAACTTTTATTTAAACTTAGATAGAAATATAAAGTAATTAGACTTCGAATTTGAGACATCGAGTATCAACCATTAAATTTTTTGTCACTTGCACTTGAGCAGTCAGTCAATTACTAGTTATTTGGCCAATTATTAGTTATATAGTTGGGTTATTTTGGCAATTTGGTCTGGATCCTGTCCGTCCAAGTTGGTTAAAGCTTCTGGATAAGTGCGGTTTGAGTAAAACTTTTTAGAGAAGCATAAATAGCTTTCTTAGCAAAATGCTCTTTTTGCAGATTTGCAAATGGTCTTCAAGTCAAAAGTTTAGTGGGAATATGAATGAATGTTGTTCTCCGGGGCTACGTTTTAAATATTTTTGTCGAAGACTATATTGGATCTGCTGAGGAAATGCCTGCCCTTTTCCAGGAATTAGAGTCCATGGCTGGATGGAGGATTTCCTCGACGCCTTGACGGCGAAATCATATGTATTTTAATTATATTAAGCCCATGATGAATTATAGTTAATAATGTCGATCCGAACGTCTCCTTACTAGTTTACATCTTATTAAGGGCATTATTTCTATTTACACAATTGATTGTATTCTAATTAATTTATAAATAAAACTGAGGCTTTTATAATATTACATTCAGCATTCAAGTTGTGAATGCGCCAGTTCCGTTTAAGCTTTCGCCTATTTACGGATAGATATGTTCAGCTATGTGAACTTTAAAAATTTACTGCTCAGATTATTGTTTGTATACTCAATCATCCAAATTTATATTTTATGACTAGCATTGCATGAACCGTTCAAAAACAATAAAAGATATTGTTGGTGCCAATAGAGTAGCGCCACATGGCGAACCGGTGCACAGCTCAGCCAGGGACTCTAAAGCTAGAAAAAATGACAAATGGTGCGCCGGGAGCAGAGGATGAATAGCAGCAATCCGTAGATGATTTTTATGCGGTTAAGATCGGCTTGTAGTGGCCCGAAAAATAGGGAGAAGTGGCCGATCATATAGATAACTGAATAAAAACAGGCGGAATATAAATAAGCAAATGACACCTGGAAGTAGAGTCTTTTCTTTGCGAATAGAAGATCACTTTTCAATTTCTATGCATTTTCCTTACATTTCTAGGAGTAGTCTACTTGTAATCTTTTCCTTTTCCGCATTTACTGTCTTTCATAGGAGTAGTCTTTAAGTTAAATTTCTGGAGTCTATATGCCGCACAGGCACACTCTCTTTTGTACGAGTTTCCAGCCTTAGTTTTAATATATATAAGGGTATTCGGCTCTTCAGCAGACCCAAAAATACTCTGCATTCCGTACATTTGGCTTATTTAGCCTAACCAACTCCACAGTAGAAGGTTTCGAACTTGGCTGATCCGATCTCTCATCAGTCGAATCGCTTGATCTGTCGAAGGGTGCAAACTTCGAGGGTCACCACGTGAAGCCGTTTTGCATCCTTATGCGCTTCTATAGGGAGATCTTTGACTGGGTCAAAGGTTAGGGAATTCGGCTCACAGTAATTTTTGGCACGCCCAGTGGGACACTTTGCAGGTAAACTTGTGTTTCCAATTATTCAAAAATTATGGCTGATGATAATGCCATGAACCTTCGCAACAAAGTCGTTTCATGAAATTCTGGGAACGATCAAGCTAGTAATACAGAGAGCGTAAATGAGCGTAATGTAGTCTTGCTGGTTGAAGGTGAGACTAGCGATCAATTAGACCAACAAGAGCCAAGTTTGGCTCAGGCGCTTGGACAGATGGCACGAGTCTTACAAGTATTAGACCAAAACAGTCACAGGAGTACTGCTCGTCTGGATGCAGTTTTAGCCGCAATCACGGCTTCCGAATTGGGCAAATATTAACACGAAATGAACAACCCATGGCGGATCTACAGGGGCCTATGGGTACACAAGTGTTACAAAATCCAGTGACATCGGTAAACACTCAGCCTCAGGGAACACATTTCTAGGCTGCTTATAGACCAGCGACTACAAACGTCGTTCAATAGCCCGAAGTGGCGTGGGGATTACCCCCTCTGCTACCATTGGCAGCATATCAGCCCCAAAGTGCGAGGATTAGAGCTAGGGGGCAAGCCCCTAATGCTATGCAGGGAGTGAATCCTACAATACAGAATTATGGACTTCCTCTAGGACCGAATCCGGCTCAAGCACAAGCTCCGGTTACCGTACAAGGGAATAATAATGAGTTGTGTGCTCATATTGAGGAAGCTACCTAGAATACCTTCGGAGTAGGGGCTAGGCCAGCGATGCAGCCTGTGTTTCGATCCCCTTACCCCGTAAATATAGATACAGAACATCTTTACCCGGCAAGTTGGAAAATGCTGAAATTTGATAAATTTTTCGGCGACGAAACCGAAAATACGGTTGAGCACGTCGCACAATTTACGGCCCAATGTAGAGAGGCAGCCGCAGATCCTTTCCTGAAACTTAGATTATTTAATACTTCGTTAACCAAGACTACATTTACTTTGTATACGAGTCTATGAATTGGAAAGAAAATTCCATGAACAGTTCTATAGATCGGAATCAGAGCTTTCGGTTGCTGATCTAGCCCATTTTCGACAAAAATCAGGAGAATCGGTCGAAGAATATTTAAACCAATTTAAAACGACAAGAAGTCGTTGCTTTGTTAGAATTCCAGAGTCAGAATTTGCTAAAATGACAATCAATGGTCTATATTTTAAGATAAAAGATCACTTTGAGGATAAATACTTTTCAAATCTATTTGATTTTGGAGTTCAAGTTGCTCAATATGAGCAATTTAGAAAAGGCAATAATGAAGATCGGCATAGGTGGAGTTGAAGCAAAGATTGAAACAAGAAAAAGGAGAAAAATATCTCCTTTGTTGAAGAATTTTCGGCTCAAGATGAGCCGAGTACGTCTGATGAAACAGAAGATTCGGCTGACGAAGCCGAAGTTTATGTGGCGGAAATGGTAAACAACCATTAGCTGTATAAATGTGCCTTACTCAAACCGGCCAAGCCTAGTAAAGCTAAAACACAAGTGGCTGCATACACATACTCTTTTGATGTTTCGAAAATCGATTTGATTTTTGATCGGTTATTAGAAGCGGGAGAATCCAACTCCAGGAGGGTCAAACGATACCCCCTGGAGAAGAATTGAAAATGAGAAGATATTATAAGTGGCACCACTCATTGAGCCACAGAATAAATGACTGGACTGCCTTTAAAAGGCAGATCCAAAAGGAAATAAATGAAAGTAGGCTCATATTTGCCGACCAAGAAAGTAAAAACATGGAGGTTGATAAAAATCCATTTCCTTCATACGTTAACATGGTGGATCTCAAAGGAAAAAGAAAAGGAAAAGCTCATGCAAGTAGGAAGGCGGATAAAGATATCGCGTATGCCAAGAGGACGTTACGGCTGTGCATACGATACAAGGCCAAGATGACAAGATGAGATTGGGGGGCGATTATCTATGAAAAGAAATTGTACGGGGAATGGAAGGAGTTCATGGCATTTTTTGAAAAATGGGAAAACATACCTTAGGCAGAGAAAAATTCGGAAGATGGTTCGGAAGAAGGTTCCAATGATTCTGAACAAGAAGTTGATTCCGTAAAAGACAAGAGAGACCTGTTAATACAAAAGGTCTTAAATGATTATTATAATCTGTGAAATGAGGACCGAAATAGCCAAAGGAGTTACCCTGAAAAGCCCCTCGGCTCCCGACCAAGATTTTCAAGATATCGGCCAAACTGGCAACATCAAGCCAGGCCGAGATCTGAACCTAGATTTGATGGAATGACTGAGCGTGATATCGAATTCCTCGGTCGGAGATTAGTTAATGAACTCGGTATTCAACCCTGGCCGAGACAATGGGAGAGAAGAGAAATCCTGAGAGATCATCTGAGGACTGTGAAAGTACCATCGAATGTGCTAGTCGATCAATGGCACACAACAACAGCACCGGCCAAATGGCATGGGCCGATATTAACAAAGACCCAGAAGCGTCTGCAACAAAGACTACAAGCCGAAGCAAGACAATACTGGGAAGAAGTGAAAGGGATGAAACCGAACATATGGAGGCAACCGTATGAGCCACAGCGGTTTTTTCGGTTCATGAAGAATGACTATGAGACGGGCAGTTCGACGCCCGTACCATGGTTAAAGTCTAAAGTTGAGTGGCCACTCCCGGCCTAGCCAGAAAAGAAGGCAACTAGGAAGGAGTTGGAAGAAACAATCGCTTCTCTAGAAACTATAATCAAGCGGAATATGTGGCCTCCTAAAGAGAGAGAGGCTCGGAAGGAGAGCGATTCCTCAGCTGAGACGGTGAAGAAATCAGAAGAGAAAAAACAAAAAATACAACAGAAATCGGTTGATGAAGATTCGGCCGATGTAAGTATGGTGTACGCTTTAACTCAATCATTCAAGGCAGAGTCCGTTGAATATGAAGAGACGGTCTACGATGGAGAGGAGCTCACTGGCAAACAAAGAAGTATGATAAACAAGAGCAAAAGTGAAATAGTCAATGCCAATAGCATCATAGATAGATAGATAACTGTCATAATCTAGAATACAAAATAATGTCGCTACTGTAACATGAATCAAGATACTAACCATGAAGTGTCGATCATAGTAGCAAATAAAATCAATGAGTAGTCATCATGAACAATCATATAAGAGGTACCGCTACTGTAAACAAGTCATATGCTAACAAAAAGGATCAGCAACTACGGTAGCAAGATGAAGAATACAAAATAACATGACCCACTTATGATGGAAGACGCTACTGTAGGCTAAACAACTGCTAGATATCATACATGATTCAAATTGAGATACTATGCATCAACTAGACATACGATTAGTCCAAGGTATACCCAATCCCTGTGGCCCGTCATGAAGACTCGGCCTAAGCTCGCCCATAGGTCTCGAAGACCGCAAATCAAGTACCACTCTAGAGGGACACATCAACCCGCACCCAAAGTCGCTAACTCTGTCTAAGCTTGGTGTATATCAAGTCTGGCGGTGAGAACTCAGGGTGGCGAACCCTGCCTATGAAACATCCTCTCCTATTAGGCTGGCAACTGAAGTACCCCGAGTTAGTAACCCTGTCTAAGACTCTTTCAGTGTCGTACAAGCTATAGTCATATGTATATGCTCAAAGCTCCAATAATCTAGACTCAACAATCGAATCACTGTCCGTAGGCGACAATAGGAGCCAAGAGACAATCACACTGGATACCAATGAAAATATCATGAGCCAAACTGTCCGGGTCGACTAGCATGCTACATTAAACGAGTATGTAGGAAAGATAGGGATAATGCAAATGACAAAGGTGAGCATGCTAAAGACCCAATCATGATGAAATATGTCATCTGATCCTTAGGTCAAAATCTGCGGAAGTGGACACCGACCGACTAGGTCAATCTCATGGACTAACTCTTTGACAATAAGGTCAAGTCTCACCGAAGATAAATCAACTGATCAACATGATCATATCGCAACATGGAGTACACACCAATCTATACGGTAATGAACATGACAATCAATAGGCAAGTAGAGTAAAAGCACATGCCAATATGAAGTCAACAGAAGTTGTTCTACTCAATTAATAGAATAGATAAAGCAAAAAGAAAACCGTGGAAGTTACAACTTTACTGACTTCAGAATGGAGCACCCACCTCACCAAGTACCTGAGTCCTTGACTAGATCAGTGTATTTAATCGTCACCTGTAAAGGACATACGATCACCAAATGCCACAATGAGTATCCCACATGTCAACCATATCAATCCGGCACGATCAACCTGTACTACTATACCATAGTGCGACCAGAACATCAGTTCCATAAACCGGCATACATAACTAAGCCTAAGCCAAGCTGACTCAACAAGGAGTCACCATGTCACAATCACAATCTCAAGATTCACCCCTTTAGGTGATGAGACGACCGCACACTAAGTGCTCGCCAAACTGAATGACAACCGCCGCACAAGGCTACAGCCGAACCTATAAGTGTCGTTCTGATGATCTGAACACCACTTTGGTGTCGCACCATGCACACACTGTACAACTGGCATGATGATGCTCGCAATATTGCAACATCACCAATTGGTGACTAAAGTCACCCACAATGCGCAAAGATTCACTCAGAACATCGGGCGCGCAAATCCAATTTCCGAATCTGCCGACTTCCGAGAACTCCACTAGGATGCCACTTCAGGTAAGAAGTGTTCCGAGTCATGCCAAAACCTCTTTAGCTCATATCTGCTGTCCCCAAACACCCCATTTTATGTGTTGGGACAGCTGCAAAGGAAATGCACCAAAAACAGTAGCCGTAGCTCCGAAAGTGACTCGAAGTGGGTCCGACGATACCTATTTCGGTATTCAAACCGCCCGCAACGCACTCGCTGCCACGAGGGGCACAAAATATGAGGCTATCACAGCCAACAAGGCTCAAGAAACATTCCGGACAGCCACACAATAAGCTTCGTGGTAACAAAATCGAGAATCGTGCTATCGGTATGATTTCAGCTCCATTTTATGTCGTTTCGCACCAAATCGGTCTCGAAATGTTTCCCAAACCTCGAACACTATGTTTAAACATCTAATACCATCAAACACTACTGCCCAACACCACTCATAATGCATAAAGCATCTAAAAGTCCAAGTCGCCCCAATATTACACGTAACGCATCATTATAATACAATAGAGGGCTTTCAAGTGTTTTACTAGGTTGGAGCTAAACGAGTGTAGTCGAATGGCACACGAGGGTCGAAGACGCACCTCTAGCAGCAGCGAACCAACAACGGCGATTGCCGACCATCAGAGAGCGAAACTTGGCCGCACGGAGCCAATTTCGGGTACACGACGGGTTCGCGATTCTACCGAGCTTCCGGATCACTCCAGAAAGGCAAGCATCGTGTCATGCCCCGTAACCCGTCTCTTTGGTTGGATTCGGGCCCGCTAACAGACCGCCGAACGGACAGAGTCTCCCCTGTATGTCCAAGGCGTCGCAACAGTACAATTCAAGTGGTTTCAAACAAGAACAGAATTCACATATAGATTGCATAAGGAAGGTATCGAAAACATAAATACTAAGCTATTACAAACATTCATCTCAATTTTTATATTTTCTTTATATTCAACTTCCAAGTACAATCCACTTATTATTACAAGTTTTTTTTTTTTTTCTTTCCACACCCTTAACCTAAACTGACTCGGGTACTTCTATCTTTGGTCTCGGTGGTAAGGCGCTATCTACCGAGCTACGCCCTTTCCTCGCGTCGCCGCGCCGCTCACATGTGGACCTGAAAAACATGGGGTGAGAACTATATACATAGTTCTCAGTGGGTACGGCCACCTAAGGGAAGAGCTCGAACCACCAGGTCCAAAGGAGGCAAAACAAGCATGTTAGTCCAACAGATATATATAAACATATAAAATTTATGCAACTAGCCACTAACATGCTTATGCAACATGCGATAATGCAACATAAATGCAATACAAGTAGATCTGCCATTTTTACCTTTTTATTTCATTACCTATATTCTTTACAATCCACTTCTAAGGTTTATTTACCTTAGCCAGGCTATATCACCCGACTCGGTCTTGAGTCAATTACCAGCGAACTGCCGCTCATTGTCTAGGCTCGGGGTGAGGACGTCTCACATGCACCTCAGCCTTAAATCCACTCGACTGTAGGTCATCCGTCGGGTGAGGAAATACCATCAAACCCTTGACCACAAGTCGCATACCGGGTGAGGAGAACCACATATACCCGTATCCACAAGTCACATACCGGGCGAGGAGAACCACACATACCCATTGAATCACTGCCGGACGAGGAGAACCATACATACCCGCAGTTATGATTCACTTGCCAGGCGAGGAGAACCACACGTACCTACAAGTATAAACTGCTGCCGAGCAAGGAAAACCACACGTACTCGCAGCCACCAATCCTAGGGATTCCAAAATCCACTTTTCAAGACTTAAGGGTTTATCTCATACCCTATATTGTCAAACTTTCTAGGTTCAAGCCATTCGTACCCTGGTGGTCATTCTACGACTATATTCCATAACCTAGGTTCTACAACACTAAGTCCAATGTCCAACCTATATTTAATAACACTAGGTTCAATGTCCATCCTACATGTTTAATAATACCAGGTTAAATGTCTAATCAATTGTTTTCTATCCTAGTTGTCCCCATCTAGGATTTATAGTTTTCATGTCATCTAGTCCTTGGTGCCACACTTGTTGAATTCTCTAATTTTTCCTAGAGTTCATCGACCTATGTTCACATTCATACCTAGGCATACATATACATCCTATATGTTCCACATGCCTATATTCTTGTCCAATGATAGATTATTTATCCTAAGTAGCATGCCATCAATGACTACTTATTTAACCAATTAATCTATCATTACATGCATGCATCAATAAACAACACTATACTTCACTTTGGTATGGAAGCCACCTAGTCAGTTTAGTGAAACACAACCCACCTCACAATGCTTTCTAATTGCTTGTAAACACTTGCAATTAGGCCAACAACTTGGACCTCCAAGCTTGTTCCCAAGCTTTCCTTGCCCTATATAAGAGATCCCCTGTTACTGTTTTCGAACCACTAAACGATCTTTACTTTTGAAATCAAATGACCTCACAAGATTTCCTAACCCTCAATTAGGGTTCCAAAGGGTTAAAACAACTTTTAAACCCATCACTAGCAAACCCCTCTTTCTAACCTAGAATTTTTCACAAATAATGGCAAACCCAAATATCACATGCTAATCTCTACTATTTGTAGCTTAGATTAGCCTAGGG
Source organism: Ananas comosus (assembly GCF_001540865.1). Lineage (NCBI taxonomy): Eukaryota > Viridiplantae > Streptophyta > Magnoliopsida > Poales > Bromeliaceae > Ananas > Ananas comosus. Next base: position 5,826 of record NW_017893336.1, on the reverse strand, counting down.
TTTGCTAGAAATCCATTTGAAAGTTTAAATCCAAAACCCTGGCTCAAATCCTAAAAATGAACCTCGAGTCGGAAACGTCCCGTGCCACCAAACGCCCGAGAGCTTGAACCACCGCTCCCTACGTGTTCCCAAGCTCAATCTCCACCAAGATCTCCAACTTGGAGAGGAGGAAGAAGAGGGTGGAAGAGATGGGCTCCTCCCTCTTTCTCTCTCTATATGCGTGTGTGTGTGTGTGTGTGTGTGTGTGTGTGTGTGTGTGTGTGTATGTTCGGCTGAGGGGAAGGGGTGGGCACCCTTTTATATAAGCCCCCAGTGAAATTGCACTTTTACCCCTAAAAAACAGCATTCTGGGAGGCTGTGTGTCGGTACTCGGGCTCGCATACCAATACCCAGCTCCAGCATCTCTGTAAGGTACCGGACTTCTAAAATCATGAAGTTACAGTGTACGTTTGGTTGGAGAGCCATTAGAATAGTTTCAATGAAGTTCGGTGAGGTTCGGGAGCATTCGGGCATTTCGGTGAGCATAGGCGCGGAAACGAAACCCGAAAGGCTATATCGGACAGTGAACTAAATCCGGCATTAGCGTGGATGAAAAGATGATGAAAACACGCTTGAAAACATGTTTGGAGAGTCTCGGTTCGATTTGAAAAGAATCGGAGGTCAAACGAGCGAAAACGGACGAAAACGGGCGAAAATGCTGAAAATTTGGCTAAGTCCTTGAGGCTGAGTTCTGGACCTTCGGGGACTGGTCTCTCAGCCAAGGACCGGTCTCTTGGGACCGGTCCCTCATCGTAAGGACCGGTCCCTGAACGCGAAAATGCCCATTTTGGGCTGTTGCGAGAAATGCATTGTTGAGAAATTTTTATGCAATTTTGCACTCATGTGAGTGTATAGATGAGGGAAATGGGTCTTTTCTCTCTTCCCTCTCATCCTTGCAACCCCAACACCATCCCTCTCTCTCTTTAAACGAAAAAGAAGAAGAGGAAGGAGAAGGAGAGAAAGAAGAAGAAGAAGGAGAAGAAGATCAAGAAGGAGATCTTCATCCTCTCCTTCGTCTTCCTCGTGCTTGGAGCAAACCTAGAGAGGTAAGCTTCTTAGCCTCTCATGGTAGATCCCTAGATATGGGGTTTTGATCTCTAAAAATGGTTTAATTGGACTCCTAGCATGCTAAATAGGTGATAAATGCTCAAATCTAGAGATTTAAAGATAGGTTTTTGCCTAATTGGAATCTAGGGCTCCGAAATGGGATTTTTGTAAATATAGGGGTTTGATCTTATTTAAACCTTTGTAAACCTAATTGCTAGGTAAACGAACACGTTCGCGAAGTCGGTTCGGTAATCCGTCAAGCCGTTACAAAGATATTGAAGAAACTGACGATTTAGCTTCGTTTCCGCCTCAAGGGCCGAGGCGACGTCGTAAAATCGTGGAAATGGGTTTGGAGCGCCGTGGCACATAACCGAAGACCTATAATTTCCGGGGCTGCGAAGCGGAGCACTGTTGTGGTGCAGTTGCAATATCGGGCCATGCCGGATACGGGTGCCGCGGGAGGCCGATTGCAAGTGTCGACAAGCAATCGGAACGCGAGTTAAGGTGGATTGTGTTTACCGAAGCGACTAGGTCGCCTTTATGTCTAAGAAAGTTAAGAGTTCATGTTGATGCATATAAATATAAATGAGGCATGTAAATGATGCATGTAGCTAATGCTAATTAGTGCACGTTGGTAATATGAGGCAAATGCATATAAAAGATATAGAGATCATAGAATGCTTAATTTGACAATTAGCATGTGAACTAGATCGAGTGACATCTAACCTAGTGTTAAAGAACATAGATTGTGAATGAATCTAGAGTCATATGAACTAGATCGAGTGGCATCTAGCCTAGTGTTAGTAAACATAGGTTGAACAGGAATGATATCGAACCTAGTGTTAACAAACATAGGTCGGACATAGTGATATTGAACCTAGTGTCAGTGAACATAGGTTGAACTAGTAAATCTAGAGTTTTGTAACCTAGGTTGTGACATAGTAAACCTAGAGTGGCGTTGAACCTAGGTTGTTGAGTATAGTGGTAGCAACCACTAGGATGCTTTAGGTCGACAGCATAGGGTTGGTTATGGACCCTCGACCTGTGGAAGTGGATTCCGGAATCCCAGGACCTGTGATGACCTTGGTATCAAGGCTAGGGCGTGTGCGACGACTTCGCCGCCGAGGTTGATACCAAGGATGGATTGGGGGTGAATGTGCAGAGATCACCGCCCGGGGCTTAAACCATTGTCGTGGCGTGTGCGACGATTTCGCCGCCGGATGGTTAAGCCAGTTTGTGGATTATGCCGCCAGATCGACTCGAGCCATTGTTGGGTGAGGTGCGATTCATTCGCCGTCAGATGGCCAAGTCAAGGGACTTGAACCAGTGTTCAGCGTGTGCGACGACTTCGCCGCCAGCTGGTTAAGTCTTAGAGGGCGGCCAGTGCGCGGACTATCCGCGGATGATTGACTCGAGGCCGAGTCGGGTGGTTAGCTTGATTAGGTTAATAGAAACCTTGAAAGCTAGTGATAAAGGTAAGAGCTAAGGTAATAGAGACCTTTGAAGCAAGTTGAACTTGAGTTGTGGTGAACTAAGGTAGTAGAAACCTTAGAGTCAAATAACATGAGCTAAGATTAGCAGAGTTAAATGTAGAATCAATAGATCTACTGAATGGTTGCTTAATTGCATAGAGCTGCATAATATTCATATTGCATATTGTGAGGCATGTTATCTGTTAGTTGCATAGTAAAACTATGATATATATCTATAGATGTTTTTGGACTAATATGATTGCAGTGCCTCCTTGGACCTTTTGGTCGAGCTTTTCCTTGGGTGGCCGTACCCACTGGGAACCATGGAATTGGTTCTCACCCCACGTTGTTTTGGGGTGTTATAGGTTCGCACGTGAGCGGCGCGGCGGCGCGAGGAAAGGGCGTAGCTCCATAGATAGCGCCCTACCTAGAGACCAGAGCTAGCAGTACCCCGTCGACATAGATTAGGGGTATGGGGAATGAAAAGAACACAATGTATCAACTTGTAAGTAAATTTGTAATAACTAGATTGTGTTTGGAGGAAATCAAATAAGAATTGTAATGTAAAACCAATGAATGTGAATGTATGTAATAACATAGGATGTGTTATGTTGTTGATACCTTCCTTATGCAATCTGTTTGTTGAGTACTGTTCCTGGTTGGAACCTTTGTATTGTATTGATTGCGATGCCTTGAACGTACAGGGGAGACTCTGTCCGCAGTACAGGGGAAATCCTGTCCGTTCGGCGCTGTCGGCGCCGCGACCTCGGCCAAATAGGCGGGTGGTCGCGGGTCGTGACAACCTCAAAACCCGAGAGCTAGATTTATTATTTTTACCACTGCGTACCGGTACCCGACTTCAGTACCGGTACCCGGCCAGTCCAGTACTGGTACCCGATTCTAGTACTGGTACTCAGCACAAAATTCTGTAACTTAGGTAGATTTAAGCTTTTGGAGCCCGTTTTCGCATCCAGTTTGCGCCGAAAACACTCGAATTCTCTCCAAACTTCACAAGAACTTATCTACTAGCTATTTAAGCTTGTTCCCACCAAAACTTCATAATGTTAGGAGTTCAGTATATTACACATCGCGTAGAGGATTTTCTCATGATCACCGTGCTTCAAAGAAACCTGATTTTAAACTCCCGTATTGCCCTGAAAAGTCAAAACAAGAAACTGTCATTCTATCGAACACTAGGTGAGCGTAGCTCAAAACAGCGATTCGAAGCACCAATTCCTGAAACTCGAGGGAGCATGGACATGCACAGGTGTCAAGGATGACCGTGTTCACCAACGAAATGTTGCCGGAGGTGTCGAAGGGTCGTAACAGTGCCCACGGCCAATCACAAGGTCAAGAATGCAACAACAGAATAGCAGCAACAATATCGTCACCCCAACAGAATAGCAGCAACAATATCATCACCTTAGGGAGGTTTCATGGTGAGCCAGGGGATGGGAGGAGGTTGGTGTACGAGAGGGGAGGCCGGGGCTAGAACTAGTCAGCTGTGTCGGCGGGGGCAGTGGCCGGAGGAAGCACCTTGGGCCAGGGTGGCCAACAAGGCTGCACCCAAAGCAAAAGCAGATCATGGGTAGTAGGCGATGGAAGGATGGTCGAGTAGGGTGGAAGAAGGACCAGTCGGCCGAGGGAGGGTCACCCAACTGGCAGCGACGGCCGGCGGTGGCGATGGTAGAGGCTCGGCCAGGAGAAGAAGGTGGTGGCACTCAACCTGGCGACGGCGATGGCTCGACTTGGCGACGATGGCGGCGGCCTAAACTCCACCAATGATGGCTCTACGACGGCAATGGCGGAGGTGACGGCTTCAAGCCAAGAAAGGAGGGGAGGAAGAGGGGGGTCACCTTCCTACACTATACATACATATAAAGATAGAGAGAGGGATGGAGAGGAGGAGGTCTTCTCTTTGGCCGGAGCCTTGCTGGAATGTGGCGCCGGCGATCACGCGCAGGGAGTGGGCGGCGGCTGAGACAACGAGAGGAGAAGGAGGGGGAAAATAGGTTCGGGTTAAGTATACACCTATTATATATATACATCTACTTATATTTTGATATTTTTCCATTTGTAAAATTGCAACTAACTCCCCAGCATAGAACAAATTGCGCAGAAGCGCTTCCGGTCTCAAAATTTTGTAGTTTCGTGTGTTAAATGCCTTACTTATTCCAAAAGGCCCCTAAGCGATTTTCCCTTTTTAATTTCAACTGTGCCAATTTCCACAAAAATTTAAGAATTTCGAAAAACTTGAGTCCACGCGATCCTCTCTTAGTCAAGTTTCACATGAGCCCTTCAATTCATGAAAATTTCAGAATTTCTCATATGAAATGTTAACCATTTCGCATAATATCCTATTTTCACAAATTGTAAAAATTGCAATTTAGCCCCTCAAATTCACAATTCAAATCCAAAACTCACCCGTAGGTGTAATTTGCTCATAAGTTCATCCACCTCAAAAGTCGTGCATTTTGACTCATGAAATATCGTGCTTTTCACATAATTACTCCAAATTGGCAAATTTGCACTTATGCAAATTCATTCCCAAAATATTACTAAATCACGCCAAATTATATCGCGGTCCATTATCGAACTTACTATACTGGCGAACCAGGAAAGTGGCACCTTTTGTTTTATCGAAAATCGCATTAGATTGCAAAATAAAACACCCTCTTTACAAAGTTTACCATAAAATACCTTGGATACTACAAAAAAATACTATTTATTAAGTTGTGGAAAAAATATTATTTATTTGTTTATTATATAAATTTTAATATTATGTAATATATATACATAAATTTTTAAATTAATATTAAAAATAATTTAATATGTTTTTTATTTAGTATGGAAATTAATACACTAGCTTTTTGAATGATATTTATTTTTAGTGATTTATTTTTGTGTTTATTTGATACACAAGAGAATAATATCGAAAAAATATAAAATTTAATTTTTATACATTTTTAGTGATCTTAATTATGTTGAATGATATTGATCATTGAATTCGGCAGCGCTACATTAAAAATAAATTAATAGTAACGAAATTTGCTTGTTATCCTTATCAATAGTATTTTAAGTCATTTTCAATTCTCCCCAATTTAATGTAAAATAAATAAATAAATAAATAATATAAACCCATTATTTCTTCTTCCCCGGTTCCCCCACCTCATCCACAACAAGGTGATATGTAAATATGTAAACATAAACGCCATCTCCCTCCTCACTCTCACTATCTCCCATTAGCTCTATCCCCTCTCCTATCGCC
>NW_017893335.1:6296-116328 GCF_001540865.1 Ananas comosus | reverse complement strand
ATGCAAGAGAGATGATGACAGATCGGAGTTGGATACATCATGTTGTTGAAGCACCAAATTGGATTCGCTCATTAGAAGACACTGGAAACAGAATCAACAAGATGATGAATGAGGATGGGGTCCACAAGACCCCAAGTGGATTGTGAGCCATATGTAAGACCTATTCAGAGAGAGTCATAGAGGAAAGCATCTGGCAATTGTCCGAAGAGAGCAACCAGAGATAAAGCCCGAGAGAACAGTACGAAAGTGGCACTACAACGGGAGAAAAAGTCTCCAATCTCTCTGAGCATACACACATTTATTGCTACAAATGGATCTTAAGAATAAGAAAGAATATGAAGGATGGTACTAATTTGTGCGGAACAAAGCTCGTAGACTTGTGGCTCAGGGGTACTCACAAATTGAGGGAATAGACTTTGATGAAACCTTTGCTCCGGTTGCCCGTCTTGAATCTATTCGTATCTTGTTCGTGATTGCTTGCCATTTTAAAATCACGCTCTTTCAAATGGATGTCAAAAGTGCGTTTCTAAATGGATTTTTAAAAGAGAAAGTTTATGTTGAACAACCGAAAGGTTTTATTGACTCAAAATTTCCAAATCATATTTTTCGATTGAAAAAGGCACTTTATGGACTAAAACAAGCTCCGCGAGCATGGTACGAACGGTTGACAAAATATCTTTTGGAAAAGGGCTATAACCGAGGGGGAGCGGATAGAACTCTCTTTGTAAAACACCTGAAGGATAATTTCATAGTGGCACAAATATATGTGGATGACATAGTTTTTGGGGCTACTAAAGGCAAGGATGCTGCTGATTTCGCTAAGTTAATGACCAGCGAGTTTGAGATGTCAATGATGGGGGAGCTTAATTATTTCCTTGGACTTCAAGTTAAACAATCAAAAGATGGGATTCATTTGTCACAGACAAAGTATGCAAAGAAATTGGTTAAGAAATTTGGATTGAAAAATGCAAAGGATTTTGACACTCCAATCGGTACAAGCAACAAAGGACTGGAATTGAATTCAGAAGGTTAGAGTGTGGATGAGAAACAATACAGAAGCATGATTGGTAGCCTTTTGTACTTGACTGCGAGCAGACCAGATATTGCGTTTAGTGTTGGAATTTGTGCTCGTTATCAGGCTAATCCTAAGGAAGTGCATCTGAAAGCGGTTAAGAGGATCATTCGGTATGTTAAAGGAACAACCGAGTATGGCCTCTGGTATCCAATGGGAACATCTCTTGACCTAATCAGCTACTCAGATGCTGACTGGGCAGGGTCCGCAGATGATCGAAAAAGTATTAGTGGAGCTTGTTTTTACATTGGACATTGTTTGGTCGCTTGGCACAGTAAGAAGCAAAATTGTATTGCTCTTTCCACTGCAGAAGCTGAATACATTGCGGCTGGAAGTTGCTCTACTCAATTAATTTGGATGAAAAGCTTACTGAGCGACTATCGGATTCCTTCTACCACGCTTACTATTCTGTGTGACAACACGAGTGCAATTAATATTTCTAAAAACCCTGTTTTACATTCTCGAACAAAACATATTGAACTAAGATATCACTTTTTAATAGAACTGGTTGAATCAAACGTTTTACAACTTGAATACATTTCAACTGAAAATCAACTTGCCGATATTCTAACCAAACCTTTGGAACAAAAGCGTTTTCTGCATTTAAGAAAGGCAATTGGTATGAATCCTTCAATCTAGATATATTCTATTGAGCCACAGATCATGTGCATGTTGCATATTTTGTTTCTTTTCTTGCATGATTTTCGGTGTTTGAGGGTTGATTGATTTTCTTGCATGATGTTGCTGTTTTGGGAGATGAGTTGATCTGTGAATTTAAGTATTTCATATTTAAGTTTTGATTGATCAATATCAGGGTTATTCTCTATTGACATATTTTTGAACAATCAAATCATTGAAATTCTGTTTAGCATATTGAATCAAATTCAGCACCTCATGCTTTGAAATTTGAATGTTGGAATTGTTTGTTTGATTATTAGTTTTGAGATGAATAAATCTTTCTCTGTTTTTGAAATAGCTATAATATTTTTTGATTTGAGGGTTGCACTAATTTAGGGGGAGTCTTTCCAATTTTAGCTATGAAAATTTCTGAAATTCAAGATGTGGAAAGAGTTACATCCCTGCTGGGAGTGTGAAAACTACCACCATATGGAGGAAAGAGCTACCACCCCGGTTGTCCGGTCAGTGTGTGCAGCTACCACATGATGATCAATATATCTCTATGAGCTAAAAGCCAATAAAGAATAAATTAATATGAGATGTTGTGGAGATGGTAAAATTCTAATACTATGTTTAATACATCTCCTAGGCGATATAAGGTGGTTTGTTAAAAGATGCTCAAAGAGCCACTCCTATCTCGAATTATGTGCATAACTCAAGTTGAGAATATGAAATTTTATTGGAAGTCTTTGGGGATGGATATTGTGTATTTTTGATGTTGGATATGTTGAGAATATTATATAAAATTTCTGAGAAATTCTGACGTAAAATTAACATTTTTAGGTTTGGCTCTGGGGACCGTCCTAGACTTGGAGAGACGTCCCCTACCGCCCGAACGCGATTAAGCGGTTTTGCGTGTCTTTTCTTTTTACTTTAGCAAATTTCGTTCAACTCTCTCTCCAGAGCTTTTAATATCCCAGGGTGCTTTTTGCTACCATTCTTCATCAAGTCTAGCACTTGATTTTGGTAATGTATTCGGGAGTTTTATTTCTTGTGTTCTTATAATCCGAATTATGCTTTTGTTCAGTGTTTTGGGGATTTGATCTCATTATTTGTTATAATCCTTCATTTTTTGTCCTGAATCTTACCTCTAGACCATGTAGTGCAGCAATTTTCATGTCATTATTCATACTTGCAGTACAATTGTTTGGTTGTTTTTGCTATGTTTTCTTCATCAAAACCTAATTCTTCCAATTTTTTTCGAAAAATGTGATTTTATTGATTTTTGATGTTTGATTTGTCCATGATTTTCATGGTTATGTAGCCTTAGGATTATCTAGCATATTACATATCAATTTGCTAAAGTTTTTGGAATCACAAATCGATTGTTCTTATGTTCAATATGTATAAATCATTGTGTTTAACAGGGGTTTCTTCGAAAATGTACTCGTGGCTACTTGTTCTTGTGGTTCTTATGGCTGGCGGTGGTCGTGGAAGCAAACGACAGCGCTCCAAAGCTAAACGACCGATTGAGTATCAACCGGAAGATGAAGAGAGCGAATATGCTCCTCGCGACGACTCTGAGGAGGATGAACCGGATTGGGAGGCCTTTGTTCCCGAGGTATTAGCTAAGGATAAGGATACTGGGAAAGGCAAGGGAAAAGGAAAAGCCGTGGATAAAGGCAAAGGAAAGGCGACTGAGCGTCCCGGTCGTCGTAAGTCCGGGGGTGTTGAAATTCGAGAACCGGGCTCTGAACCACCACGTCACAGTCTACAGGATGTTCCATCTAATCGACGGTCAATGTACTCGTCGAAACACTGCATTGGTGAGAGAGATGTTGGGGTGGCCAGTATCATTAGTTGTGTGCCGGGTTTTCAGGATTTATTTGAACAGGGAAATCTTCATCAGATTTGTGATTTCCCGGAGCAAACCGGTTTTTGTTTGGAATTGATCAGAGAATTCTATATGAGAGCAGGTCATCTAAGTGACACCGACGGCGGCCCGTACGTGTTTAAGACTTCCGTCCGTGGTGTTGAGTTATCAATCACACCTGATATAATAGTGTCGGTGCTAGGTATAGAAGCTAAGACTGACGGAGTGGAATATCTACAATCTGGGTTCGACTCACTTCGCGATTGGAATCGTGTAGTAAACACTATTTGCATGCCGGGTACCGAGTCGAACGGCATTATGGTTATGTACAAAGATTTCAAAATGGAGTATCGTTTTTTAAACTTCGTTGTTTGCTACAACATTCTGCCTCTCGCAAACACGAAGATTCTGAGGTGGGATCGTATTTTGTATATGTATCTCTTGGGAAGGCCAGATATTGTGCGTGCAAAGAATATTAACATGAATATTCCGTTTCTAATCTGGCGGAGGATGGCAAAAGATATCAAAACTTCTGGACAAAATGAAAGGTTGCCATTTCCATTGATAATCATGAGGATTCTGCGAATTCGTGATGTGGATGTCCGGTGTACATCTTATGAGCACAGTTTGGGTCGGATAAATGAGCGGACATTTGTGAAGTCCTCGGTGCAGCTTCGTACACCGTCTCAGCGTGCTTCTTCCCCTCCTGCTGCTCCACCTCCTGCTACTGCTACTTCTTCACGTCCTTCTATGGACATTTCTGAGGAAGATATCTCCGTTTCCTCTGTGTATCGTGAGCAACAACGTCTATCTGAGGAGCTTCAGAAATTGTCTGCGGAGCAAGCTGCGATTCGGAAGGATGTAAGCAAGATGAAGCGCTTATTGAATATGATTTTTGACAAGTTAGGCTGTTGCCAGGCAGATTTACCTCCAGGGGATGCTTCCGATTAGAAGTTACCGGGTTCCTTCTTTTGTCATTTTGGCGCTTTCTGACAAAAAGGGGGAGATGGAGATGGTGGTTCTAGATGATGATGATGTTGCATTTTCGTTTTGATGATGATGCTTTTGATCGCTTTGATGCAGCATTTTGTTTAGATGAACTTTGTTTAGTGGGTGCTTTAAGTGTTTGATTATGAACTATGACTATGAACTATGACTTGATACTTTGTTTGATCTTGATACTTGAATCTTGATTATGTTTTGAGAATATTTTTGCAGGAATAATTCAAAACTTCAAGACTCCATGTCTAAGTCATAGAGTTTGTATTAAGATTATGAAAATTGTAATTTTCGTTTATTAGATTGATCATGCAGGAGATTGTCGTTTGGTGATTGCGATGATCTTTTTTTTATTGTTTCTGAGTTGTGTACGACTTTATAGTATATTTTGTCACGAAATCGCCAAAGGGGGAGATTGTTAAGGATTTTATAGGTTGGCGAATTTCGTAAAGTTGGTTGGAGTCTTGAAGAGTTGATCGCAGAAGTTTTTGAAGAAAAGATTCAAATTGAAGAAATAAGACTCATTCGGAAAGCTCGACACCTAAGGTATGAAGAAAAGATCATTTGTGGTGAAAACATCTAGTTAGATTAAGTTCAGAAGGCTTAGATGGTTTTAAAACTACTTTACTGAACTTTTCTGTGTTCTGGGACCGGTCTCAGAGTTCAAGAGACCGGTTCCCCTAAGGTCCTCACTGCGTAAACCTTGATGCAACCGGTCCCCTGTGATGAGAGACCGGTTCCCGAACCATGGTGTTTCTGTCGCGCAGCGAGGGACCGGTCTCAAGCTTGAGAGACCGGTTCCCGAACGTTGGGATTTTTGTCACGCAGTGAGGGACCGGTTCCTCACTTGAGAGACCAGTCTCTCACAGATCGGTTTCCTCGAGAAGACCGGTCTCTGAGGACGACACAGGTTTTTAAAAAAGGACTTTTTGCAATCCTAGTCTACTTCTAAGTCTTCTAAATATATAAATAAGCTATGTGGATCATCCAAAAGTTTAAGGCTCTGAATATTTACAGATTCTAAACCCTAGAAACTTGTTTTCCCGTTTTCAATGTTTCGATTCACATAACGAGTTTCATACAATCAACAATCGGCTTGATTCTTCGTTTTTACTCGATAACTCATACGAGAATCAAGTAGATGTTTGATTAAAGGAGAACCCTCATAGCTTATGGTATTAAAAGGTTAAATCATCACAAATCTTCGATTCTACAAGCTCCGGAAGAAGGTTCGACGTGTGGATCTCGCGTGAAGCCGAAGATTCGGTGGACGCTTCGAGGAATTGAGGCGTTGACGCTGCAAGGAGTTGCAGCAAGGTCGATTGGAGGATTCCTATCGATCGAGGACCGGGTAAGATCGTCATCTACGGGAAATCGGTAAATTGAGTCGTGTGTTTTTGTCGAAATCACTTGTACTCAAGTTTTCTTAGTGGATTTTCTTTGCGTGATCGGTCCCGTGGGTTTTTCACTCCGATTTGGAGTTTTCCTACGTTAAATTCTCAGTGTGCTGTTTTATTTTCCGCTACTTTATTTTATTTGCATCGAGATTTTCGAGTTTGCCGGATTTACACCTATTCACCCCCCTCTAGGTGTTACTTACCTTTTAGATCCTTGGAATCCATATCTCACAATTCTGATCAGAGGCACTAGGGCTAGAGCCATATTTGATACGGGTGCATCTCATTCATTCATATTAGCATCATTTGCACGAGCTCATAATATAGAGATCACTCATAATGAGGAGTATTGGTCGGTGAACACTCCCAAGCACTCGATCGACGTCTATGATGAGTGCTTGGACTGCCTAGTGCAAATAGGTGATTGGGTTATGCCGATCGACCTCCTCGTGTTGAAAGAAATGTGGGGATTCGAGGTAATCTTGGGGATCAACTGGCTCTCCAAGTACTACATGGTTATAGATTGTGAAAGAAGGGTGATCACGTTCCGTGAACCCAACCAAGAGGAGTTTGTCTATCGGGCGTGTAAGGGCAAACGCTTTGCAGCCACTATATCGACGGTGAGGGCGAAAAGAATGATCAAGAGCAGTTGTAAGGCCTACTTAGCGACCATCGTAGACCCTCGAAAGGAATACCCGGAACTGGAGAGTATTCGAGTTGTGCGGGAGTATCCGGATGTATTCCCAGCGGAGTTACTGGGATTGCCCCCAGATCGGGAAGTCGAGTTCGTCATTGACTTGATTCCCGGGGCGGCGCCGATTTCAAAGGCTCCGTATAGAATGGCACCGGTGGAGTTGAAGGAATTGAAAGCTCAATTACAAGACTTGCTTGATAAGGGCTTCGTGCGGCCGAGCCTGTCCCCGTAGGGAGCTCCGGTGCTATTTGTAAAGAAGAAGGACGGAACACTCCGGCTCTGCGTTGATTACCGCGAGTTGAATAGAGTGAAGATCAAGAACAAATACTCGTTGCCAAGAATTGATGACCTGTTCGACCAATTGCAGGGGTCAAGGGTATATTCAAAGATTGATCTGAAGTCGGGGTATCATCAATTGAGGATACGTCCCAAAGATGTGCACAAGACGGCATACCGCACGCGGTACGGCCATTATGAGTTTACGGTCATGCCATTCGGGCTCACTAATGCACCGGCGACATTTATGGACTTAATGAATCGGATATTCCGTCCGCTATTGGACCGGTGTGTCGTGGTTTTCCTTGACGACGTATTGGTATATTCTCGGACCGAGGAAGAACACAAGGAGCATCTAAGACTCGTGTTGGAGATACTCCGGAAGGAAAAGCTTTACGCAAAACTAAAGAAATGCGAGTTTTTGCTTTCGGAGGTCACTTTTTTGGGTCACGTTGTATCCGGAGATGGCATCTCGGTGGACCCAAAGAAAGTTGAGGCGATTAAAGATTGGCCTCACCCGACGAGTGTAGCAGAAATTCGTAGCTTCCTTGGACTTGCGGGCTATTACCGGCGGTTCGTGGAAGGGTTTGCTAAGATAACAACTCCACTAACGCGCCTTATGCATAAAGGGGTGAAGTTTGTGTGGAGCCCCGAGTGTGAGCGGAGCTTTGAGGAGCTGAAGACTAGACTGACGTTTACTCCGGTGCTTGCTTTGCCGACGCCGGGAGAAAACTATGTCGTATATAGTGATGCCTCATACATCGGTCTCGGGTGTGTCTTAATGCAAAACGGCCGAGTCATAGCTTATGCTTCACGCCAATTGAAGAATTATGAAAAGAACTACCCGACTCACGATCTCGAGCTAGCGGCGGTTGTTTTCGCGCTAAAACTGTGGAGGCATTACCTGTATGGGGAACATTGTGAGATCTACACCGATCATAAGAGTCTCAAATATTTGTTCACCCAGAAGGAGCTGAACTTGCAACAGCGGCGGTGGTTAGAGTTGCTTAAAGATTATGATGTCACGATTCTCTACCACCCCGGAAAAGCGAACGTCGTGGCCGATGCTCTAAGTAGAAAGTCGGCGGAAAATTTGGCGGCCGAAATTACGCCTCAACCGGCATTGCAGGAGGAGATGCAACGGTTGGGACTAGAACTTGTGGCGCCGGGAGTGCCGGCAACACTTGCCACCTTAATTGTGCAACCAACCTTGTTGGAGAAAATTAAAGAATTACAAGCATCGGATGAGTTTCTCCAAAAGGTGCGGGGCAAAGTTGAAAGTGGTAGTGTCGATGATTATGGTATTGAAACCGACGGCGCACTACGATATCGAGGTCGTTGGTGCGTGCCCAAGGACGACGATCTTCGGAGGGCGATTATGCAAGAAGCGCATCAATCTCCTTATAGCATCCACCCGGGCGGCACCAAAATGTATCAAGATTTGAAATTGCATTATTAGTGGCCGGGCATGAAGAGGCATATAGGGGAGTTCGTGGCGCAATGCCTCACATGCCAACAAGTGAAGGCGGAGCGTCGATTTTCAGCGGAAAAATTACAGAGCCTACCTATACCCGTGTGGAAATGGAAAAACATTGCCATGGACTTTGTGACGGGGCTGCCTAAGTCACAAGGTGGACATGACGCGAAATGGGTAGTTGTGGATCGGTTGACAAAATCGGCACACTTTTTACCGATCCACACTACTTGGTCGGGCGATAAGTTAGCTCAAGTCTATATCGACGAGGTGGTGAGACTTCATGGGGTTCCTATATCTATTGTATCGGATCGGGACCCTAGGTTCACATCACATTTCTGGAAGAGCTTACAAGAGGCACTAGGCACGCGGCTCGACTTTAGTACGGCATTCCATCCTCAAAGTGACGGTCAATCGGAGAGGACGATTCAAATACTTGAGGACATGCTTCGAGCGTGTGTACTTGATTATAAGGGCGGATGGCACGATCATTTACCGATGGCGGAATTCGCATATAACAATAGTTATCAGGAAAGTATTGCGATGGCGCCATTCGAGGCCCTGTATGGAAGGAAGTGTCGCTCGCCGATACACTGGAGCGACGTGGGCGAGAAAATGGTTCTTGGCCCGGATGTGNGACTATAAGTTCTTGATGATGCATATGTATGGATACGATGGCATTGTAAATATGCTAGTATGCATGCAATAGATGCTAAAAATGTATAAACTACCATGAGATAAAGACATGAATTAGAAATGCTAAGTGAATTGCATGTGCATGTTAATATTATGAGAACCATGCTAGTTGATAATTGCATAAGAAGACATTGAAAGTATATACTAGTGGATAGATTCATACTGATATTCATGCATAGTGGAATATATGCTAGACGCATTTAGCATTATGAAATCATGTTAGATAAGATGCATGCTAGCGTTGTGAACATGTGGACTTGGGTCGATAACTCTAGGGTATTAGAGAACTCGACATTGAAAAATGAGAACGTGTATGTAAGGAAGTGAATTCTCAAAATCCGAGAGTTGTACTTTATCCAGGATGACTAATTGTCGAGTGAGTATCCTTCGGGAAAGCTAAAGTTATCCAAAACACAAAAAGTGTATTGGAGTTGAGTCCGCGAGAGCATATAGTGCAAAACCTGCACGGGGCTGAAGTTGCTCTCAGGGACCGGTCCCTGGTAGCGAGAGACCGGTCCCCGAGGCTGGTGGGTGCTGGGGATCTTTGATGCAACTGGTCCCTGGTTGAGGGGGACCGGTCCCCGTGTGCGACGCCAGCGAGAGAAGGACAAAATCGGCTAAGTCCTGAAAATCGAGCTCTCGGGGACCGGTCTCTTAGGCGAGGACCGGTCTCCCGAGGACCGGTCTCCCAGGGAAAGATCGGTTCTCGAACGCGAGAAGGGCCCCTGGCAGCATGGGCTGCTCTCGGGGACCGGTCCCAAGTCGGGGAGACCGGTCCCTCCGCGCAAATTCTACCCAGTGAGGGCAGTGCAAGCATGGAAAAGTAGAAGGGTTTAAGTGCAAAATGGCCATCATATGAGGGGTGTATATGAGAAATTACCCTCTCTCTCTCTGTAACATACCACATCCCTCGCAAATCGTGCCGAGTTCCGTCAAAACGAGCGGAACGTGGAATTGAACGAGTTAGAATGGACCCTGAGCATATTAGGGCTCATAGGAGAAGCAAAAAGGGGCCCGAGAGAGAGAATCAGAAAATCTAGTTAAGTCCCAGATTTTGTGCTCTCGGGGACCGGTCCCTGAAGGAGAGATCGGTCCCCGTATGCGTAGCCTGCCAGGAAGTCTTGAGGCAACCGGTCCCTGTATGCGTAGCCTGCCAGGAAGTCTTGAGGCAACCGGTCCCTGGTGGTGAGACCGGTCCTCGGGAGACCGGTCCCTGAAGGGGCAGGCCGGTCCCTCGCTGCGCAACAGCCAAAAAACCCGAAAATTTGGCAAAGTCCTGGAACACCCACGTTCGGGAACCGGTCCCTGGTCGGGGAGACCGGTCCCCGAAGGCAAAAAACGCCCAGCCTGGGCAGATTAAGGGGAAACAAGTTGAGGGGTTTAAATGCAATTGTCACAACACTATATGTGGACACCCCTCTCTCTCCCACAGCCATTTTCGCCCTTCTCTCCCATTTCCTCTCTTTCTCTCTCTAGAACTCTTGCTCTAGGGTTTGGAGAAGAAGAAGAAGAAGCAAGGGAAGGTGGATTTGGAGGCTTTGGTGGGTTCTACAAGCTCTCCTACAAGAAGGACTTGAAGGGGCTTGGGCTAAGGTGAGTTTTTGGTAGAAATGAGTCTAGGGCTTGGTTTTAATCCCTATGTTTTGGAGCTTTGGGTTGTTTGTGGCCATAGGAGCCTTCTATATGCCTTGAACTCCATGGAACCCATGAGAGCTCAAGTGCTCTCATGGTGGTTGGGTAGGGTTTGCCATGGAAGCCCTAGGGTTGGTTCCAAGGGTCTAGAAACCTTACCAGGATGCTTCTTAGATGATCCTAAGCTATTGTTTGCTTAAGGTTGGGATCGATTCAAGGGAGAACCCTAAATGACAATATTAGGGCTTGAATTTGGGGCTTTTGCCCTAGGATTGTTCGGGGACAAATTGACCCCGTGGAAACCTAATTGGGGGTGCCCTAAACCCGTTGGGTAACTCCGTTTAACATTACGAAAATGATAAAGTATAGTCCATGTACAAAAGGCCTGATATGGCACCGTTTTGATTATAGGGCGCGGAAGCGGCTTTCGTAAAATCCGGGAGTCGTCATATATTTCACCCACACGATACTTTAGAGGTGGGGGGCACGGCGTAATCATTGGATTTCCTCTTAGGGGTCTTTTTTCTCTACTCTTTGACTATTATACTTATAGATATACCATCATGCATATAGGGAGATACATGTGGAACTTGTTGACTTCATTATATGTTTACCTAACGTCATATAACTAGTGACGATAAACCAAGGGAGACATGTGTGATTGGACACCTCAACGTTGTGTGAACTGTGAGGTTGGACTTGACAATGATGAGAACAAGGGTAGACATTGACATATAAACATGATTGGGCTATTGAGAAAATACAACCGTTAAATCTATTCTAACTTCAAATTAATGGCATCCATCTTAACGGAAGTAGCCTGAGAGTGGCAAGAATAATAGTGAGAGACCCTACGCATCACAGTCGACATTGGACACAGTGGCTATGATCTCCAATGGCGACTGATCGATACTCACATACGTCTTGGACTTGAGGTAGTGTCGCTCCCCCTCGAGCCGTCTCTCCGGATTGGTCACCCATTGGCGAGTAAAGTCCCAGCAGTTGACGGTCCCCAGGGAGGTCGAGTCCCCCGTTATTAAGGATTTTGGGTTTGTGATATTGGGGTTAACAGAGTTAACCGTAAGATTGGGTAAGACGCAAGCTTGAATCATGATTAGGACATCGCACTGCATTCCATTATCGCATTGAAATTATATAATATCTACTACTCTTTCTTGCAGCATAGTATAATAGCTCACTTAGTTAGTGGTTACTTTCCCTCCTTTGAAAATACTTATGTCCTGGATGGACCTAAGTGGGTAAGTCGTAGCGAGGTTGGATTGCCGACCCACTGAACTTCGTTTAGTTCTCTCCACCACTAACCTACAGGTCCTAGCACGACGGGGCGGCCGTGAGGAACGAGCAAGGTTTAGCAGCCGTAGGTACCATTTTGTTAATCATATCCCTTTTGGTGTACACTAGTACAGCTTTATTCTGTTGAATTAGCAGATGATAACGTTGATAAACAATCATGTATTGTGATGACTAATGTAAAAAGATATGATGGTTGAATATAGTGTAATATTTTGTTTACTTGAATTTGCGTTAAAGGAAATCAAAATATCCTGTGTGATGTAATTTATGCTTAGAGCTTTCGCTTTCCGTTGTTGCTTGCTGCTCCTCGCGCAAGCTTAGTATTATATATGCAATTCGTTCCTTGTTGATTGCCTATTTATTACATGGTCTGTTAGAGCCTTGAGCGACAGGGGAGGCTCTGTCCGTTCGGCGTCTGTTGACGTGACCAAAACCCGACCAAATTTGGCGGAATTGGGTGTGACAGCGTTGGGAGCAGTCAGTTCGCAAATCGATACGAACGATCTCCGAAATCTCAAATTGTTCGCAAAGGGTCGATTTTGGTAGAACACGAAAAATCCGCCAAACACCCTATAATTTTTGTGCCGCTATTGTGTAAATCGAACGGCGAGGTGGCTTAACGAGCTAAAATACATGCGTGTGGAAGGACTCGGCGGCTGAAACTATGCGAACATCTGAAGGGCTTTTCATGCAAAAATTACATGTTGCCCATATAAGGCATTAGGGTTTCCCATTGCATAAAGCCCTAGCCTAGTCACTCTCCTCTCTCAGCTGAGTCTAGCCGCCTTTCGCTCCATTGTCCTTGCCACCTCGCTGCGCCACTCCCGCCGCCTACAGCACGCCGCCGGCACACCGGAGTGGCCGTTCTCCTCTCCCCATGTATCCTTCTCCACCATCCTCTCATGCCCGTAGACCATACAAGTTGACCTCACCCACTCGCACACCTCACTGGCAGCGGCCCCGACCTTCCGGCGGACTCCTCATCGGCGTCGTCGCATCCGCCTGGGCCCGCCGCGGTGCTCGCTCGCTTGGCCCTTGCGAGCAGAGCTGAGTCAGCTCGGCGTTGACTAAGTTTACGCTGCAGCGCCTACAAGCAGGCCTAACGCCCCACCTAAGGATCGCGCCGCGGCCTGTCCTCCTCAACCTTGCGTCGACTCTGCCCGCTGGCCCCGCCTGCCCTGCGCGGCACCAATACGCGTGCTTTGGCGGCCAGCACCGATCCCCGCCGGCGCCCCCGTCGCCAAGCCCTGCAAGCCGGTTGAGCCGGGCTCCCACCACCCTCGTGCGGCTAGGCATCATTGCCCGCTGCCGCTGCCACCTTCCTTGCCGCTAACGCAATCCGCCTCTGCCTCCTCCATCACCAGCACCCACCTGCCACCGCGCGCCCCTCGCTCGCCGTCGCCGCTGTCCATGCCCCCCATTGCCCGTAAGCTTTATTATGCTGTTTTGTGACATTGTTTTACTATTCGATCGCAGTTTGCGACCCGACGGGCTGTTCCGATGCCTTCGGAGTGAGCACGGTGATTGTCAGTCAGTGCTGGTCACAAGTGCCTCACGTCATTTAGGGTCAACCGAGTCTCGATGAGTGAATTAGAAGTGTTTTATTTCAGCGCGTAGGTTCGCTGAACTTCGATCGTCACTCGCTTGCGCCTCCCACATTGGACAGTTGTGCTCCGAATCATGAGGACTGGCCATACCGCACATCGAGACCTTATCAGCGGTGTCCGATACATCGTGCGCACCGCCTGACCGACTTTGAAAAGCCACTTGGTTTGCGGTATCTGAGCTGAAAATACCCCTAAATCACATAGAATAAAGGTGATTTTATGTAAGCATTTGGGACTTTTATGCAATTTACATGTGTCGGTGCATTCGTGGGGTGTGTGTGGCTGTGGGTGACCTTTGGACTAATTGTCCAAGCTGATGCCCTTCGCGGAAATTCGAATATCGATTTCGTGCGTTTTTCGCACAAATACGTCCAAAACAGCCGATTTCCGTTCGAAATTTCATCCTATATGTTAGAATGCCTATGTCTGTCGCTGAGCCTTGTTGACTTATCCACCATAGTCTCCTCGAGAGTTGTTTTGGATGACAGGTGAGGGCGACGGTGGCTTCCAGTGTCGAAATTGACATCTTTCGGAACCTCGGGATCGGAACATTACTAACGATAATCTTCGATGTTTAGCCTATGTATTGCTGCCAACAGCCTTTTTATACATGGTGTTGTGTGGCACGGTGACTCGTGCTATGAGTCGGTGACCTCTGTATACTCTCTGGGTCTCCGGCGGAGTCCCGGTGTGAATTTTCGAGACTTTCGCGAGTTACGATAATCGGTTTGGAACCGATCCCCGTGGGTTTCATTTTGGGGTGTGGATTTATTGTTCCTTGCTTGTGGGTTAGATACTAACGCCGGTGGACCGTCGCTAAGTCCAGTTGATTGATCTTCCACAGTCGTAGAATGGTGCTAACGTACGTACAGGTGGTACTTCGACCCGGAGTTGGCTAGTGGTGCACGCTCGGTGATTTTTCCTCTACTTTATCTCTCTTATTAACTAGTCGTTTACCAATTTGAGCCTGACACCTGATGTAACCTTTATGTATTGCTCTACTTAGTCTTTTTCTATAACTCGCTATCATGATCTAGAAGTAGAGCGACGCATTGTTTCCATCTCGTCCATTGTGAGCATTCTTGTGACCTATTGGTTGTTCTCGTGCATATTTTTAGTTGACATTGATGATATTACTTGCATTACTCTTTTGGAGGAGTTGAGTAGTCCATCCTAGTTGACCTGAGTGGTCGGTACTTGTGTTCCTTACTGTTCGATGACCTACTGTCGATTGCCCGAGGGCGGTGATTGTCGACTATTAGCCGACGGTTCGCTATTTGATTCATATCCACATCGATTGCCACAGCTCGAGTGCATTTCACATACACCAGCGGGTTGATCTCCTGTAGGAGGGTGTATTTTGGAAAAGCGTCGTACATCCGATCCGTGAGCCAGCTGTTCCTTTATGCTAGGTTACATGCCAAGAGCGAGCAGGTAGTGCTTTTGCCTGAGATCCCTTAGACCAACATGGCGGTTTAATTGGGTATATTTGGACTATTCGTCGCGTGACGCATATGGTCTATAGTCAGCAGTTGTGTGCATGCATACTTACAGTCTTTCTTTTATACTTGTTTTGTTATATATCTATTTGTCATGCCCGGATTTCACATCTCCCCGGCCAGCCGACAAATCCATCGTATACAAAAAAATTTTCTCTGTTATACGAATCGCTAACTGTACCTGTAAATCATACAATATTACACCAGTAGTATAGAGCTGCAAAAAGACAAAGATATCCAGGTAGAAAAAGACAGTTCACTATACATACAACATCCGTACAAAAAAACTCGCCAGTGAGATACATAAAGGTATGTATATGAACTCAAAAACCACACTACTGAACGGGTAACCTCTAGCTCGGCGACTCGTCGGGTAGGGCTTAGCTCGCAACCCCTTGCCACGAACTGCCTTCAGAAGATGCAGCAGTCAGAACCGAAGCTCTGCAAAACCGTGTAACAACTGGGCGTGGAACTACTGTAAACACAAATAGTCCTCAGTGAGTACCGCCCTCAGCAACGTCGGTCCACCTACTAAGTGACAGAAGGACAAGAATAGTAGGAAATGTGGAAGAAAATCTAAAGCTACAAGCCACTACACTATCATGCTCTACTCTAACCAACCGTAGTAAATGCCAATCCTGACCCCAATCCAATGGGTGCTAAGTGTCACGCCCCGGACCGGCAGAGGCCCTCCCGTAGCGTGCCTAGACCCGCCATATGTCCAGCACATATAAGCGCTACAACAACAGCGGAAAATAAACCAAAAAGTAACTAATCTAGAATATCAGAGCACGGATAGATCTATAGTCTATAACAAGGTAAAAAAGGTTTACTAAGCGAAAAGAGTGAACAATAAGATATACAATGTCTTCCATAAAAGTACACAAGGGGTGGGTCTCTAGTACACTGTACAGCTCTCAACCTCTCCAAAATAAAAACATCGAGAGGTAGACCAACCTAGCGACTCGTCACTCGCTGAAGAGGCTAGCTCGAAGCCACGCCTTTCCAGTCTCGTCCTAGCCTCTCTGGCGTGAAGGCTCTGAAAAAAACATAAAACAGAGGGCGTGAGAACTATAATTATAGTTCCTAGTGGGCAATTACTGACCTCAGTTCGAATTGCACCACTAGCCCAAAAGAAAATGGTAAGTAACGACAATATAAAAAACAATAAAGCGAGTAAGAACTGCTGAATAAAAAGCATAAATGAAATGCTATACTACGTATGTCTCGAGTAAGCATGATGTCATGGTGATGTACATCTACCCTATCATAAGATAATTGTCCAATGCATACTAATATGCCATAACAATAAACCTCACGATGCAATATTGTCAATACAAAAGGATAAGCTCTACAAAACGCAACCCAGTATACTAGATTGTCACGCCCGGGACCGGCGGAGGCCCTCCCGGTAGCGCGCCCAGACCCGCCATATATGCCTACACATAAAGGCGTCTACAACAAAGCGAAAGAATAAGATAAATATGAACTACAATCTAGAGATATCAGAGCAAGTATAACATCTAGAATCTATAGTAAGATAAAATAAACTAAACAATAAAAGTAAAGCATAAAGTTATACATAATCCATCTCAAAAGTACAAAAGGGGTGGTCTCTCCAAATGGTACAAATCTCTCACCCTCCCAAAAAGAAACAAAAAGAGGTGGCCCACTATCCAATAACTCTTCGCTAGCTTGCACGAGGCGATTCTCTTCCCTGATCCTGAGCTCTCCCGGAGTGGAAGGCTCTGAAAGAAAACATAAAACAGGGGCTGAAAACTATATATTTATAGTTCCCAGTGGGCAATTACTGACCTTAGCAAAACGCACGACTAGGCCCAAGTCATGAGAAGATATAGGAAAGAATATAATAACTGCGGAAGTAAAGCATATAATGAAATGCTATACTACTAGCCACAAGCACTACAACAAAAACGGTATAATAGACATTTTTAAATGTCGGTATAGTCAAAAAAAGTGCCACTGGCTAAATTACCGACACTTTTCAAAATGTGCTATATGTGGCGTCGCTAGTATATAGTGACACTTTTAAGAGTGTCAGTATACACCTAAAAAAAGTGCTACTAATATACCGACACTTATTTAATGCTTTAGCAGCACATAAAAGTGATGACAAAATAATATTCTAGCAACACATTTTTTAATTTCAGCGACACTTTATAATTCCCATTTTCTTAAATATCCAATTTTTCTCATTGATGCATCACACTTTTAAAATATAATACCACTCTACGATGATTATACATAAGCATATCTTTAATTTTATTCGCCTTGATTTACATTAACAAGAAAGCATATAAAAAATTTTGTAGTTACACTAATTAATACCAAAATGTTCAAGGTATTATCATCGTATCTTTAAACGTGTATTTAGTCACTAAATCACAATACAACAATTTCTAGCTTTTCAACCCAAGAGAAAGAAAATGAAAACAAAGCTAATAATCTAATATCAGATCCAACCGTGTGAGCCTCGGCAATTAAGATGTTGAACCTACAAATTAAACAATACTAAAGTTAATAAAAGATTAGTCAAATAATCTTTTAACATGAAAACCAATATAATATAAGTTTAATTTTACCTGAAGGCAATGAGGTTGTGGATGAATATTACAGCGCTAGATACGTCTGAAACCTAAACAAATAAATTTTTTAGTATTAGATAACATTTCATCTTAAAAAAAGGCATTATTTGACAATGAGCAAGACATTATTTAAGTGACAGTTATCATACTCAAAATGCAATTTAATACATGCATCTCCATTTCGTATACAAGTAGTAATTAAGTGGCTCCCCAATCTATTGCACTTAATAATTACAACAACTCGTGAAGCATATAGCACTGATAATGAACCCACCACCAATAAAAAAAGAACAACAAAAGAGGCAAAAAAGTGAGGACACATTGTATCTTCTTCACTTGTGTTACTCGGATACGTTTGCGCTTTGCCTCATTTTTCTAACAAAAATGCAACAATTTCGCTTGTGAGATAGCAAACGAGGGAAATCAAGAAAGCTACAATTTGCATAGCCATACCTTAATACTAGTTATTCAGTTATCAGAAAATTAAATTTGCATATAGATATTTTCTTTAAAGAACTATTGACTTTGTACATTCTTGCTCCTATCAATCAAGAACTAGGATTATGATGCATTATTCACAAAAGTGCATGTGCATTTCAAAGTATTAATTTTTATATAATATCATTATCATTGTGTGATCTCCTACATGAAGATTTGCATAATACTTAAGTGAAGGTAAAATATATGACTGAAATAGTAAAATTGCATTCCTTGGTTTCTGAATGCATAAAAGCAAAATTAGAACAGACGAGACCTACAAACATAGCTTTAAGCAAGTCATCCTACTATATATGAAGTTGCAAGCACTTTTGAATTAAGTTGTTGCACAGAGAACAAGCCAATGAGACAATTGTTTCTGAATAAATTTAATATACGTTTAAACTTGTTGCACGAGAGAAAAGGATCCTGACTTTTCATAGTTACCTCTCTCTTGTCGAGAAGACAGAATGCTTTTTTACGCACAATATGATTAATTTTATAAAAATAACTTCAAACTTGAAAACTCTCTAGCTATTTTGTTGCTTCTCGTGTGCCTAGCAGTTTTGAAGTACAGTTTGCCAAGATCCAAGAGAACTAGCCAAATATCAATACCTAATAGACATAGATCATGCCAGCATTTAAAGAGAGAACATCTTGATAATACCATGTATCTTGGTTTCAGTCACGTCATTCTTATACCGACTCAATACCTCACCCAGTTCAATGCAAACAAATCCAAAATGGTATATAGTTACTTGAACAACAGAATTCAATAGTATTGGTTGCAACTATCACACAAACGCTTAGGAATAATGCACACAACCCATAAACATAATCTGTAACCCACTCCTATCATGACTAAACTACTTGTTTGCTTCAATAGTAATTAATGAATCCTCAACATCTTCCCTTACTATAATGTTCTGACTGGCTAGGGACCAAATTATGCCATGCAATAGAGGTACTTGCAATTGCCAAATTTTCCTTGCAGAACAAATTAATCTAGCTATTGAATGCGATATTCCCAAACCACCGCTATGCTATTAGACGTCTTGGTTTCTCCTCTAAGAAAGAAAGACTGAACATATTTAGGATAATATGATGCTCAAGCAAGGGAAAAAAGAAACAGAAAGAATAAACACAAGACCATGTATACCTGTTGAAGATCCTGATTAGACGCACTAGGATTAACAGACATATGTATAGCCACAGGTCTTGCTGAGCATAAAAGCCGTCTAACCTATGTTGTAACATTTATTGAAGCATTAGAAACTGTATATTAAGCATATTAAGTAAAAAAACGAAGTTAAAATTTAATGTGTAGAAAGAAATAATTACTGGTGATGAAAAGGTGCAAACCTCATTGAATCGCAGATCATGGCCATATCGCAATTGTGTGCTTGAGTTGAAAATATGTTCCATGCCATCTTCCACAGACCTATAAAGAGAATCAGAGTCCTCCGGATTCAAAGAATCTGATCTTGTGATGTCAGAAACAAATGAAGGAGAAGTCACAGGTCGCAAATGAAGCATGTATGGTACTGAGATGGAAGTTAAATTAACATCATCTTGAGATTTTAGGGATCCCAACTTTGCCATAGCTAAGTCCTCACGGCCAACCAGAACATAAGCAGAGGCGGGCCAATCAGTAGGTGGAGATTCACGACATTTGTCCAGTGCCTGGAGAGGCAGGAACAAGAAAATTACACCGGTTATTTACTAGGTGAGATTAGATTTTTTTTTTCTTTTTCAAAATAAAAAAAGGACTACACTGTGATGCAGGGAGAAAAGGGATAGAGACATGAACACAACGTGGACATGCAGTAAATCCTAAGAAACAACATAAGAAACTGAAATAATAGAAGTGGATTAATTTGCTAAGAAATTGAATTTGCAAAACCCATAAAAGATAGAACCAAGCAAACGCCTCCAATTTAAACATAAAACAAAAACTAGACATAGTAAAAAAATAGCCTTTAATCTGAATTATCTAAGACTCTTATTAGTAATAACTATCGAAATTCCACACTAACTATCAAAGAAGTATCATATCCAAACTATATTTGCTTTCACAATGCATATCCATGCAGTATCTGACAACTGTCATATATGGTGTTGAAGTATCATGTATCATATACTAAACAAACCATCTAATCTCACCTCAGCATATTTAAGAATGCAAGAAAACAGTTTATACATACACATAAATACATGGAAAACAGCATCAGGTGGAGGGGAAAAAAACAATAGCAAAGGACAAACTCATGTGACGCAGAGGGAGTGATACGCCAACAGGCAGTAAGTCCAAATATTGTCGCCCAAATCTCTCACCAACCATAGCTAAGACAGTAAGTTCCCCCACAGTTCTAACTGATCCATTAGCAACTTCACAATATACTCCGGTGGAAAGCTTCCTGCCTGTCCTTTCTGCACCTAATAGCAAACTATAGAAAGAAACTATTTTCCTGGCCAAGCTTACAACAAGACTTTTATCTCTACATATCAGAGGAGGAAAATGCCCATTTATGTAATCTGTTAATGTAAAAGAAAACATATAAATTACACATTCAATAAAGTTAGTCTTACATAAAGAAGAAGACAATTTTCTGAATCCAAGACGACAATATCCGCAAAAGGTAACAACAACATTTGTCACTGAAAAGCATAAATTTAAAGTCTCACCACCTTGGCCGCGTCAGGCCGCGTCACTACGACGGATGCAACAGCAATTGTAGGTATACTCCAACTCATATGAGGTTTAATGTCAATAAGAACATCATCATTAGCTTCATCAATTTGAAGCCTGACAGCAAGCAATATCCTTTGCTCACTAAATAGAAAGCAAATAATCGGCATTCCATCTATATCAGTTGCCAGGAACACCTAATCAAGAATAAATAGATAATAAAAAGAATGTTTAGATATAATTATGGAAAAAGGAAGATTCTTAATTCAACTTAGACTATAGGATTTGGAAAGAGAAAACTGGCCCTTGGTTCCACTTGAAAACTGACCTGTATGTAGGGTACAAATTGTCATACTTGAGAGCTCTTATCCATTCATCAAATAGAGCATCATCAATGTTGCAGAACAGATAGGGGTTCCAGGACTTGCACCGCAGCAATCCTTCGACAACTTTTACGAAATTTAGATTCTCAAAGAGCCCGAATCTTAAAACAAAATCTAGACATCGGATTAAATTGGGCATGAAAATCCCAAAGCAGATTTAAGCAGCAAAGATCTCAAACATGTCAAAATAGGGGAGTATTATTTATAATGCAAACTAACTAGAAACAAGGGGGAGTGCTGTACCAAGAGATTCTAACAAGAGATTACACTCTAAATCCTCATGAACAAGAGATTCTGACAAGAGATTAATATATGGGATAATCGATCGATTGAGCTCACCTTCTTCTCCGTCTACCTCTTCCACGCCTTCGACGCCGCCGCGAGCACAACCAGGTCACCGGACTCCTGCTTCCCCACCACCGCCGTCGCCTCGACGTTTGGCGCTTACTCCTCCGGTGATGGTCCACGCGAGATCCTCGCGGCCGAACTCCGGCCGCCGGAACCCTAGCTCATGGGTTGCGGCCGCGGAGGAGGAGGAGGAGGAGGAGAGCGAGGGGTTTGAGCGAGGGGAGAAGAGGATACGACCAAGGAGCAGGGAGATCAGATTTTTTTTCCTTTTTTTTTTTTATTTGGGCTTTGTACTTAGGCCTTGCTCGTTGTTTTCTAATATAGGAGTTTTTGAACATTATAAATTTGTTTTGGGTAATTGGGCTAAGTGGAGTTGGATGCGATCTGTTTCGTGCTTTAATTAGGAGATTTGTTTTTAAAAATAAAAATTATACATAAATGGGACACTTATACAAAAGTGTCCCAAAAATGTGTCGCTAAAATCCAATTCTTTTGTAGTGAAGTATATATGGTATGAACATGGAGTACATCTACTCTGTCATGAATCCAATATGCCGATACATAACAAGTATGCTCTATCATGGCTACCAAGTAAGCTGTGATGTAACAAGTAATACTATCAAGTATACAATATGTCCCCAAATTCAATACATATCTAGTATGTACTATCAGAGGAACTAAGGGTACCACAAATCCCAATGTCAGCTAAATCCAACTACGATATACTATCAAGTAGTGATTGTCATTTAATTGATTAAGGTTCATCATTCAATCTCATCCAGGACCTACACATGTGTAGTCCAACTTGTGCCGCCTAGCTGCCAGTGGTAGCTCCAACATTCCCCCTCGAGGAATGAGACTGTCCCATGCGACCCTACAGGCGCCTCGCCACCTAGCTGCCCGTGGTAGCTCGTCATCCCACTCTGGAATGAGACTGTCCCACGCGACCCTACAGGCGTCTCAATCCAGCACGCGCGAACTGTGTCGCAAAAGGCCAACTCCGGAGTGCCGTCTTGTAGGGAGCGACCCTCACAAGCATGTGCGAATGAGCACAAATGGCAAGTAACCATAGTCATCATGTCACGGATCTCGTCATCATGTCTCTAACATAGAATAGCCACTAGTAATCCCAAGGGTCTAGTCTATGTCTCAAAGTGAAGTTCCAACATTCACTAAGTCTAGTGCCTCTTTAGGACACTAGAACATTACTATATCCAAGCATATTCCAATTTTCATGCCTCTTTATGGCACTATTTACTAGGTTCAAACATGTTCCAAACTCAATGTCGCTTTATGACATTAGCTTAATATACCAATTCCAAGCCCAATGCCTCTTTATGACATTAGCTTACCCTATCAATAATAGGTTAATACGCATGCTCTCTAGCATGATCTCACATTGCTAATATGTACCTAGCAGGTATTCCACAATGTATATAAATATTAACATGCATCTATCTACTAATATATAGTTTCAATGTGTCCGTATGCAACTATCAACATAGCATAGTTCTCATAATGCTACATGCATACATTTTCCAATGCAACTACCAACTTAGCATAATTCTCATAATATTAACATGCACATACAATTCACATATCATTCAAGTCTAATGCCTCTCTATGGCATTACTTTGCTAGACTCATTCATAGCTCAAGCCTGATGTCGCATTACTACATTAGCTCCCTAACTCACAAGTTATTCAAATCCAAAGCCATTTTATGGCCTTATGTATTCTCTTATGTCCAAATGAGATTTATGTCCAAGGGATATTACATTTGTCATGTTTACTATATGGAGCATGATTTCAAGTCCCAATTAGAATGCTAAACCCATGCATAAGTCTCACATGCAAACTCTCTACTACATAGAGGTCCGAAAATGCATTGTATATAACATAAGCATTTCAAGCATTCTAAAATTCACAAATAATGCATCTTTCATGAAAATACGTGATTTTCCATTTTACGATACTTAAATCCACGTAAATGAGATTTTCTCATTTGTAGCTAGGTCAAACCCACCAAGAGCTCCACACCACCCTTCGTGCCCCCGACTCTCTTAGCTCCAAGACCTTAGGTGATGTCACGATACTACGATTCGGGTTTCGTGATTTTTGGAAGCTTACGCCGCAAGCTGCGACAATCTGTACCGAAATCGGTCTTTTCTTCAATATCTTCGTGTAGCCTCGTCGTATCGCCGAGCCGACTTCACCAACGCGTCAGAAAACCTAGCAATTAGGTTTATACATGCTCAATTTAGATCAAACCTCTACATAATGCAAAACCCCAATTTGAGCCTTAACATGCTACTATTGCAAGAAATCACCAAATTGGAACTTGATTCATGCAATTAACATGTTATTAGCATCTAGGGAGTTCTCTAAACCTATTCCTAGAGCATACGAATCATTCCTTAGCAATCTACCATAGTTACTACCAAAGCTTTCTCTAATAGAGAGGAAGAAGATGAAAGCTTGAGCTCCAAGCTATTCTCCAACTTTCAAGGATTCTACTCCAACTTCTTCTCCAATTAATCCTCTTTTGTGGAGAGATTAGAAGAAAAAAGGAGTGAGGGGTGAGAACTAGAGAGAAAGAGAGAAAAGGAGAAAAGAAACTTGCTCTCCAAGTCTCTCTCGGGTTGGGCACAAATGAGAAAAAGAGTGTAAGTTCACATATATATACTCCCAAAATACTATTCACATCAGATTGTGGCTCAGGTACAGATATTTTTCGTCTGCCCTTCAGAACGTCCGATTGAGCTCAAACTTGACAGTCACGATCAGTTTAACCTTACTTAACGAAAGAAATTTTAATCTTTCAGTTTCGACCCCGTTTGGTCACCGAAAGCTGTACCGAACTGTAATCTTTATCAGATAACTATCGGATTTTGTTTTCCACCTTCCGGGTGTCAGAATGGCATGAAACTTTAAATCTAGCCTCATAAAAATAATCCTAACGTATTCTCAAATTTTCGGAATTTTCTGACACCGTGCATTTTCTGCTAAAATATCAGCCCGGTCTCACACAGAAAATTCTCAATCTTCTATTTTCACTCCGATTTCCGCACGAGTCAATCCTGACGTATAATTTACTTGTCTAAGTCCAATAAAAATAGTATCTCACACTATTTTTATTTATATTCACTTTTAATAAGAAAATCCGGTATGCTACAATGATGCAATGAATGAAACAGGCAAGTATACTATATCCCAATGCTATGTCATGAGCATGTCAAGTAATCCAACTACTAAGCCTATCTAGTAGTGATTAGTCATTCTCAACACTGTGTCGATTTCCATTTCCAATTAAGGACCTACCAAAGGTAGTCTAGCTTGTGCCGCCTAAGTGCCTGTGGTAGCCCAACATCCCTACTCTTGGAATGTGTCGGTCCTACTCGACCCCATAGGCTTCTCAATACCGCACGAGCGAGCATAAGTTGCGTAGGCTAACTCCGGAGTGCCGGCTTGTAGGGAGCGACCCTCACAAGCATGTGCAAATGAGCACAAATGGCAAGCAAACGTAGTCAACGTCTCAAGTATCCAATCATCATGTCTCTAACATGGTATAGTCATTAGCATCCCGAAGATCTAATTCTAAGTCACAAAGTGAAGTTCCAACATTTATTACGCCTAGTGCCCCTTGATGACACCTAGACAATTTAATGTTCAACATGTTTCCAATCCCTCAATGGCCCTATTTACTAGGTTCAACCATGTCCCGAGCTCAATGCCGCTTGATGACATTAGCTCTCTAAATCATATGACATTCAAGTTCGGTGCCTCTTTATAGCAAATTTTGTTATCTTTCATGTCTCAATTAAACTTAGGTTCGGATACATGAATCCAAGCTCATTTATACCACAAGGAACATAATTCCACATAAGAATGCCAAAAATCTCGCATGAGCCTTATATGCTATGCTCTACTACAAGGAGACTCAAAATTTCATCACATGTAACATAGGCATCTTAAGCCTTCCAAAAATCATAATAAATACATTTAGTGTGAATATGCATGCTTTTCCAATTTACGAAGCATTTATCACCATATATGAGAATTTCTCATATTAAAGGCTAGGTCAAACCCACCGAACCGTCGTGTAAGGCTTCATTTCGCCGAACGAAGTTGTCCACGAGTCTCAAAATACCCTAAAAGTGATCAGCGAAGAGATACACAAGCATTACGAGCAACTCTAGGCTCAAACATTAACAATCACAAGAATAGGGCTAAAACTCACCTAAGGAGTAGAATCTCTCTCTCAAGCTCGAAAAGAAGGCTAGGATCTTTCCAAAGCAACCTAAACCAAGGTTCTAATCTCATTAGATTAGCCCAAAAAGCCTTCAATCAAAAAGCCCCAAATAAACCCTAGATTTCCCATTCTAGGATTTCATCCCCTAAAATCCATCAAAGCTAGGTCTAGAGGGAAGAAACAAACAACCAACCTCAAGAGAACTCCAATCCAAGCTCCAAGGGTGAAGATCTTCTCCTTTGCAAGCTCCAAGTCCAAGCCTTCAAGCACCAACAAGGTGGGAAGAGGAAGAAAGGCAAAGGAATGCTTCAAGCCCAAGCTAGATCCTTCTCCTCTTCTTCTCCTTCCTCTTCTTCTCCTTCTTCTCTCTCTAGCAAGGGTGTGGGGAGAGTATGAGGAGGGAAATGAGGAGAAGGGAGGGTGGATGGGTCATATAGACCATCTATTGCAACAAAATTCCAAGCGGCCCCTCAAAAAAAAACAATATTACATTAGCCCGGTCTGGGCAGTTTTCGCCCAGAGGGATCGGTCTCTCCCCAGCAGGGACCGGTCTCTCGCTGCAAACCCGAAAAACCAACGTTCGGGAACCGGTCTCTCCCTGCGCTGGACTGGTTGCCTCGCCGGTTGCGCAGCACTGTTCACTGGAGGACCGGTCTCTCCTTTCAGGGACCGGTCCCCGAGAGTGAAAACTCTCAGGACTCGTCTCGAACTTAAGTTTTCGAACTTCTTAGGTTGGAAAACATTCTACGACCCTCCACCAAGTGTGGAGAAGCTCGAAACACATCCAATCACTCGAACCTCGCAATTTGCAAAGGTCCAGTGTGTTACATTTACCCCTCCTAAAAAGGAGTTTCGTCCGCGAAACTCGAAAAGCAAAGTACCTCAAGTCTCCATCTGAAAAAGATAGGGATAGCGCTCCCTCAATGCGCTCTCCAGCTCCCAAGTGGCCTCGCGCTCGTCGTGGTTGCTCCAAAGCACCTTCACGTAGGGAATCTCACGGTTCCGCAATCTTTTCACCTCGCGAGCTAAAATCCTCAACGGCTGCTCCTCGAAGCTCAAATCATCCCTCAGCTCCATAGGCGTGACGTCCAGCACGTGAGCCGGATCGTGGATGTATTTTCGAAGGACCGATACATGAAACACATTGTGTACACCCGATAGGTTTGGCGGTAGAGCGAGTCGATACGCCACCGGGCCTACACGTTCCAAAACCTCATACGGTCCAATGAATCGGGGGCTCAACTTACCCCGGATTCCAAACCTCTTAATCCCTCGAGTCGGCGAGACTTTCAAGAAGACATGATCTCCAATCTGAAATTCCAAGTCTTGTCGACGCCGATCAGCATAACTCTTCTGCCTACTCTGGGCTGTCAACAGTCGCTCCCGAGCAATGCGAACCTTGTCTTCTGCTTCCTGGAACACATCTGGGCCTAAAGCCAATCTCTCGCCAACTTCACTCTAATGAAGTGGCGATCTACATTTCCGTCCATAGAGTGCCTCGAACGGTGCCATCTTGATGCTTGCTTGATAACTATTGTTATAAGCAAACTCTGCCATCGGTAGATGCTGCGACCATCCTCCCTGGAAGTCAATCATGCAGGCCCGAAGCATGTCCTCGAGTGTCTGTATAGTACGCTCCGACTGCCCGTAACTCTGGGGGTGGAAAGCAGTGCTGAAATCCAAGCGCATACCAAAAGCGTCCTGTAGGCTCCTCCAAAAATAGGATACAAAACGGGGGTCTCGATCCGATACTATTGAAGTAGGTACCCCGTGCAATCGTACAATCTCATCCAAATAAACCTGTGCGAGTCTCTCATCAGTCCAAGTAGTGTGGATAGGTATGAAATGTGCTGATTTCGTCAATCTATCCACGATCACCCAAATAGCATCATGCCCAGCCTGTGAGCGAGGCAATCCCATTACAAAATCCATGGTGATCTTTTCCCATTTCCACACGGGAATAGGCAAACTCTGCAACTTTCCCGCAGGAACTTGGTGCTCAGCTTTCACCTGTTGGCAAGTTAAGCATCTGGCAACAAACTCACCAACATCCTTCTTCATCCCGGGCCACCAATAAAGCAACTTCAAGTCCTTGTACATCTTGGTGCCTCCCGGATGTATAGCATACGGTGCTCGGTGCGCTTCTTGAAGAATATCCTCTTTAACGCCCAAGTCCGCCGGTACACAAAGTCGTCTGCGAAAACGCATCAATCCATCACTGTCCGTAGTGAAATCACCAGTGCAACCATTAACCATCTTAGTTTGAATCCTTTGCAACTCCGAGTCGGAAGCTTGCTTTTCTTTAACCCTTTCCACAAGTGTAGGTTGCACCACCAAGGTCATCAATCTCAAGGGTGTATCAGGACCCACCACCTCCAACTCCAACCGCTTCATCTGCTCGATCAACGGCTGTTGAGTAACCATAAGCATCGCTAAGTTTTTCGTCGATTTTCTACTTAGCGCATCCGCCACCACGTTAGCCTTGCCAGGGTGGTAAAGAATAGTCAAGTCATAATCCTTGAGCAGCTCCAACCATCTGCGCTGCCTCAAGTTTAACTCCTTCTGAGTGAATAAATACTTTAAGCTCTTGTGATCCGTATATACTTCACACCGCTCGCCATAAAGATAGTGGCGCCATAGCTTCAAAGCAAAGACTACGGCCGCCAACTCCAAGTTGTGAGTAGGATAATTCCTTTCATAATCCTTTAGTTGGCGAGACGCATACGCGATCACTTTCCCATCCTGCATCAGAACACAGCCCAATCCATTAAAGGAAGCATCACTATAAATCACATACCCTGCTCCAGCAGTCGGCAAGGTAAGGATCGGGGCGGTCGTCAATCTCTGCTTCAACTCTTGGAAGCTCCTTTCACACGCGTCATTCCAAATGAACTTAGTCCCTTTATGCGTGAGCCTCATGACGGGAGTAGATAACTTTGCAAATCCCTCGACGTCGGTAGTAGCCGGCCAAACCAATAAAGCTCCGTATTTCGGTCACGCTCGTCGGCCTCGGCCAATCCTTGATAGCTTCAATTTTTCTTGGATCTACAGTTATCCCCGATCCTGAAATCAAATGACCTAAAAACGCCACTTCTCTAAGCCAAAATTCACACTTTTTCAACTTGGCATAGAGCTTTTCGCGAAGCACTTGAAGTACAAGTCTCAAGTGTTCCTCGTGATCCGCATCACTTCTGGAATAGACCAAAATGTCGTCGATGAACACCACGACAAACCTGTCTAAATAAGGCTTGAAAACACGGTTCATTAAATCCATAAAGGCGGCCGGGGCATTAGTAAGCCCAAACGGCATAACGGTAAACTCGTAATGCCGATACCGTGTTCTAAAAGCCGTCTTTGACACATCCTCAGGCTTGATCTTCAACTGGTGATATCCCAACTGCAAGTCAATCTTGGAATATACACAAGATTCCTGGAGCTGATCAAATAGATCATCAATCCTCGGTAATGGATACTTGTTCTTAATCGTGACTTTATTGAGTTTACGATAATCCACGCACAAGCGAAGCGATCCATCCTTTTTCTTGACAAATAGGATCGGTGCTCCCCAAGGTGACACACTCGGTCGCACAAAATCCTTGTCCAAAAGATCCTGTAACTATGCCTTCAGCTCCTTCAATTATGCTGGTGCCATCCTATAGGGTGCTTTTGAGATCGGGGTAGTCCCGGGAACGAGATCTACCACAAACTCAATCTCCCTATCAGGTGGCATGCCTGGAAGCTCAGCTGGAAACACATCTCCAAACTCCCGTACTACGGGGATGTCCTCAATCTTGGGGGCATCATCATCACCCCTCAACACAACAGTAACCAAAAGGGCTACGTAGCCTCTACTAATCAACTGCCGAGCTCGAGAAGAGCTAATCGTCATCGCAAAAAGCGAACTCTGGCATCCTCGGTACACAACCTCAGCCTACCCCGGCTCTCTAAAAGTCACCGTTCGATCCTTGCAATCGATAGTGGCACAGTACTTAGTCAACCAGTCCATGCCCAAGACAACATCAAACTCCCCGAGTTTATGCACCACTAAAAGGTCTACGGGCATGATCCAATCTCCAACCCGAACAGGGCAACTAGGGCAAAACTCCCGAATGTCCAAAGAATGATCGGGTACAACAACTCGTCCTGGATGCAACAAGGATACAAGTGGGATGCCATGCAACTCGGCAAACAGCCGGTATATAAATGAATGCGATGCACCGGTATCAAATAAGGCTCTAACTCGAATACCATAAAGTAAAATGATACATGCGACCACATTCTCGGCTGCTGCCGCCTCCTCAGTCTGGGCCGCATACATGGGCCCACTCGGGGCCTGTCGTGACCCGTCCCCCTGCCGCTGAACTGGCGGCCGTCCTGCCAGGTGATGCGCAGAAGATATCCCCTGACTGGGACCTGGCGACGCTGGTGCGGATGCCGAAGATAGCGCTGGCGCTGAACCTCTCGGGCAGTCCGACTGAAAGTGGCCCTCTTGGCCACACAAGAAGCACCTGCCCCGGCTGTGTGAACACTGCCGCGGGTAGTGAGGACCGCCATAGATCACGCAGCAGGGAGCCTGGCGACTATCGGGTCCTCCTCGCTGAGTAGACTAGCCACGTCTTCGCGACTGGCTCCGGCTCCTTGGATGCCTCGGCGGCCTCCGTGAGTGCGTCTGGCTCACACCCTCAGCCGCGGGCCTCTTTCCCTTGCCCTTGTCTAGGGCCTCGCATCACTCCTGAAGGTCTGCCGCTCCAGCCTCCACAAGGAGTGCACGGTCGACAACCTCTCGGTAGGTTTGGAGGTTGGAGGACTGCACCAACCGGAAGATCGAAGGCCGCAATCCACGCTAAAAAATGCGGGCCTTGTCCTCATCGTCCCTCACAACAAACGGTACACAGTGAAGTAGCCGGGAAAACTCCCTCTCGTACTTGGCCACTGACCGCTCGTCCTGGCGCAAGCTGTGCAAATCCTGCTCCATCTTCCTCTTGGCGCTGGTCGGGAAGTAGTGCGGCAGAAGCATCTCCTTAAACCTCGCCCAAGAGATCGCTGCCAAATCAGTGTTGGGGTTGTCCAGAATATCCAACCACCAACGGTAGGCCTCGCCGTCCAAGAAGTGTGCGGCGAGCCACACTCTGTCCCTCTCATCCACAAAGGTATCTCGAAAAAGCTTCTCCATGTGCATCAACCACTTCTCAACAATCCAGTGGTCAACGTTCTCGCCATCAAACGTCCTCGGGCTGCACCTCCTAAACTCACTGAGGCGATCCATGAGCCGATCCCGCTCGGCTCCCTCGGCCCTTACGGGGAAAGCTGCCTCCGTGGCCGGTCTCTGAACTGGAGGTACCGCAGCCACCTCCTCCCGAGGTGTGGTCGCCGGTGCCGCACGTGAAGAACTGGGCGCGGGGGACTGCGCTCTCGGTGCGACGTCCACCACGGGTGCTGGCAGTGTGGGACCCTGGGTTTCCCTCGAAGCTGCTGCCTGCTGAAGTAGGAGGTCCTCAAGATGCTTCATCCGTGCCTCCTGTCGCTGAGCCACCTCAGCTTGTCGCTGCGCCGCTGCCGTCTGCTGCGCCAACAGATCAGTGAGGGCCGCAAGCTGGGTCCTCAAATCACGGACCTCACTAGATCCGAAAGTAGCGGAGGTCTCGGCATCCTCAGGGTGTGCCGCATCATCCGCCCCGGCAGACTGGGAGCGTGTAATCGGCATCGTCAATACAGAACATAAAAGCGCAAGTTAGTAACCCGCGCTATCAAATCCCCGCTCAAATAGATAAACCCAAATCTTGCGAAAGCAAGGAAGTGTCCTTCGCTACTAACTCCCGATGTTACGTTGTCGGCCGCCAACGTACCCTCCGCGAAGTTAGAAGCCATACACTCCGGTCAAACTCTAACTTTTTAGAGTTATCACCAAACCCAATCAAAATACTTTTGCTCACAAGTCAATAGACCTCGTCTCGCACGAGCCTAGTTCCTATAATCCAACCGGCCTAAGGTTTCCTAGGTCCTCTAAGACTCAACCCTAGACTCTGATACCAAAATAATTTGTCACGCCCCGGGACCGGCAGAGGCCCACCCGGTAGCGTGGCCAGACCCGCCATATGTCAGCACATATAAGGCGTCTACAACAACAGCAGAAAATAAAATCAAAAGTAATCTACATCTAGAGATATCAGAGCACGGATAGATCTATAGTCTATAATAAAGTAAAAGAGGTTTACTAAAGCGAAAAGAGTGAAACATAAAGATATACAATGTCTGTCCATAAAGGTACACAAAAGGGGTGGTCTCTAGTACACTGGTACAGCTCTCAACCTCTCCAAAATAAAAACATAGAGAGGAAGATTACCTAGCGACTCGTCACTCGCTGAAGAGCTAGCTCGAAGCCACGCCCTTCCCTCGGTCCCTAGCCTCTCCCGGCGTGGAAGGCTCTGAAAGAAAACATAAAATAGAGGGCGTGAGAATTATAATTTATAGTTCCAAATGGGCAATTACTGATGTCAGCTCAATGCACCACTAGGCCCCAAAAGAAAAGGGTAAGTAACGACAATAATAATAAACAATAAAGAGCGAGTAAGACCTGCTGAAAGAAAGCATAAATGAAATGCTATACTACTATGTCTCGAGTAAGCATGATGTCATGGTGATGTACATCTACGCTATCATAAGATAATATGTCCAATGCATACTAATATGCCATAACAAGTAAACCTCACGATGCAATATGTCAATACAAAAGGAGTAAGCTCTACAAACGCAACCCATAGTACTGATGATACAATGAAATGAAACAGGCAAGTATAACTAATATCCCCAATGCTATGTAATTGAGCAATGTCAAGATTAATGCCACACTAAGCCTTTCTATAGTGATTTAGTTCATTCTCACACTGTGTCGTTTCCATTTCCAATTAAGGACCTACCAACAGTAGTCAGGCTTGTGTGCTAAGGCCTTGGTAGACAACATCCTACTCTGGAATGTGTCTGTCCCACTCGACCCGTAGGCTTCTCAATACTGCACGAACAAAATAAGTCGCGTTAGCTAACTCGAGTGCCAGCTATGTAGGAGCCGACTCTCCACAAGCAGTTCGATATGAGCACAATTGCAAGTCAATGCTAGTCAACCGCTCCAAGTATCGCAATCATCCATGTCTCTAACATGGTATAATGTCCATAGCATCCTCGAAAGACTATTTTAATCACAAGTCGAAGTCCCAACATTTATATGCCTATGTGCCCTTGAAACTTAACAATTTAAAGTTCAACATGTTCCCAATCCCCTCAGGCTCTTATTAACTAGTTCCAACCATGTCCCGAGCTCAATGCGCTCTGATGACATTTAGCTCTCTAAATCATATTGACATCAGTTGGTGCCTTTTTAAGGCATAATTTTGTTACTTTCATGCTCAATTAAACTAGGTTCAATACATGAATCCAAGCTCAATTTATCACACAAGAACATAATCCCACATAAAGGATGCCAAAATCGCGCGCAGAGCCTTATAACTTATGCTCTACTACATAAGGAACTGCAAAATTTCATACACATCGTATACATAGGCATCTTAAGCCTTCCAAAATAAAAAATATAACATTAGTGGAATATGCTGCTGTCCATTTTACGAACATTTATCACCATAATATATCAATTTCTCATATTAAAGCTAGGTCAAACCCAAGCCGAATCGTCGCGTAAGGCTTCGTTTCGGCCGAACGAAGTTCACAGAGTCTAAAATCCCTAAAGTGATCAGCGAAGAGATACACAAGCATTACGAGCAACTCTAGGCTCAAACATTAACAATCACAAGAATAGGGCAAAAACTCACCTAAGGAGTAGAATCTCTCTCTCAAGCTCCAAGAGAAAGCTAGGATCCTTCCAAAGCAACCTAAACCAAGGTTCTAATCTCATTAGATTAGCCCAAAAAACCTTCAATCAAAAAGCCCCAAATAAACCCTAGATTTCCCATTCTAGGGTTTCATCCCCTAAAATCCATCAAAGCTAGGTCTAGAGGGAAGAAACAAACAACCAACCTCAAGAGAACTCCAATCCAAGCTCCAAGGGTGAAGATCTTCTCCTTTGCAAGCTCCAAGTCCAAGCCTTCAAGCACCAACAAGGTGGGAAGAGGAAGAAAGGCAAAGGAATGCTTCAAGCCCAAGCTAGATCCTTCTCCTCTTCTTCTCCTTCCTCTTCTTCTCCTTCTTCTCTCTCTAGCAAGGGTGTGGGGAGAGTGTGAGGAGGGAAATGAGGAGAAAGGAGGATGGATGGGTCATATAGACCATCTATTGCAACAAAATCCCAAGAGGCCCCTCAAAAAAAAAATATTACATCAGCCCGGTCTGGGCAGTTTTCGCCCAGAGGGACCGGTCTCTCCCCAGCAGGGACCGGTCTCTCGCTGCGAACCCGAAAAACCAACGTTCGGGAACCGGTCTCTCCCTGCGCGGGACCGGTTGCCTCGCCGGCTGCGCAGCACTGTTCACTGGGGGACCGGTCTCTCCTTTCAGGGACCGGTCCCCGAGAGTGAAAACTCTCAAGACTCGTCCCGAACACAGGTTTTCGAACTTCTTAGGTCGGAAAACATTCTACGACCCTCCACCAGTGTGGAGAAGCTCGAAACACATCCAATCACTCAAACCTCGCAATTTGCACAGGTCCAGTGTGTTATAGTAAGCCTACCCGTCCTTGGGACTGTGAACACACGTGTCCTGCCCGATTGCGACTATACAGCTACCTCCACACTAAGCGGTCCGTAGAGAGCAAGTCCAACCTGCACGAACGACACTAACGCGAAAGCACAATGCCCGTCTCCGGAGTGGCACTCGTGGGAGCTACCCAACCGAGTATGCAGCGTATCTCTGTCGAGCTCAATCAGGCTCTCACAAGCTGAAGTCAAGTAATAGGGTCCAACTGGTCTAACAACCAACAGGTCATGTGCTCTCAGCACAATCTCACGCCAAAACGGCGATAGAGGTCCACCATCAACCCCGACGGCCCCCAACAGTCCGGAACAGTCTGAGTGCTACTGTAAAAATACACTCGGCATTCCAGCGCGAGCGTAACTGAAATCTAAACTACCTGGGGTATCCACCACGCCGATACTGCGGCGATACAAAATAACAACGACTCCTAGAGCTAAATCAGATAGTTTAAGCATGTGACAGGTTCAAATCGCAGGTTTTCTCCTAAGTCATATCCAAGTCCATCATGTGTAAATACTTAGTCGCAATACTAAGCTCCAGATTCTACAGTTAAACATGCCAAAATCCATGAATCGAGCAATTTCTCTCAACGAAACAATATAACAACACATGTCGACAATCTATATACTTAGAAGATAACCGACGCTTTACCCACCTCGATAGCTAATCCCAATCCGGCACGACGTCGAGAACGGCGGAATCGCACCCTCGCCCGACCTCCTCGCGATGCTACGATGACGAATATACGCTCGAACGGCACCGCGGCACGACATCGACGACGAACCAACTCCACCTGAGCTCCTCCTTGCTCACGATCCAAGCTAGAGAGAGAGAGGAAAAGAACAACCCAAAAGTCTCCCTCTCTGCTCCTCCTATACAAGTATATAGCAGGGAGTAGGTGGGTGACACGAACGAGGAAGGAAAAGACCAAACTGCCCTTCACCTATCCTGGTGTACCAGTACAAGAGCAGTTGTACCGGTACAAATGGCAACCCGAGAGCAGCTGCGCAAAATCCTGGCAAAGTGTACCAGTACGCCCCTGTTGGTTGTACCGGTACAGAAAGTGTACCGTTACGCCTTGATGGTTGTACCGGTACAACAAGCAGAAAATCTGTAATTTACAGATTTTCAAAGCTAAGTCCTGCTCTCGTGTCCCCGCTAAATCTGTTTTGCGTCTATTTCGCGCCAACACGACTCGGACTTATCCCGACACTCTCCAGAGCTGTTGACAAGCCTCAACAGCTGTACACCAGGGATGCCACATCCTCCCCCATTAACAAAAAGTTTCGTCCTCGAAACTTAACACGTACCTCAACCCTAAGCATCAAACAAGTAGGGATAAGACTCCCTCATCACCGTCTCTCGCTCCCAATTTGCCTCCTACTCCTCGTGATTACTCCACTGTACTTTTACATATGGGATGATCCGGTTGTGTAATTCTTTCATCTCCCGAGCAAGAATCTGCAACGGTCTTTCCTCATATCTCAGATCCTCGCCAATCTCTAATGGAGTGAAGTCGATCACGTAAGAAGGATCGAAAATATATCTCCTCAAAGCCGAGACGTGGAATACATCGTGGATACCGGCTAGTCGGGGAAGTAGAGCAATCCTATAAGCAACCGGTCCAATTCGTTCCAATTTCTCAAAAGGGCCAGCGAAACATGGACTGAGCTTTCCACCCACTCCGAATCTGCCAATCCCTCTGGACGACGAGACTTTGAGAAAAACATGATCTCCAACCTAGAACTCTAAGTCTCGTCTCCTGGTATCGGCGTAGCTCCTCTGGCGGCTCTGAGCTGTCAAAAGGTGTCGTCGAACTACTCTCACATTTTCCTCAGCCTCTAGTAAGATCTCAGGTCCTAGCGTCTTCTTCTCACCCACATCACTCCAAAACAAAGGGGATCGACATCTGCGTCCATACAACGCCTCAAACGGAGCCATCTGGATGCTCGTTTGATAGCTGTTATTGTACGCAAACTTAGCCAGTTTCAAATGTCGATGCCACCCTCCACCAAAGTGCAGGACGCATGCCCTTAGCATGTCCTCTAGAGTCTGTATGGTCCGCTCTGACTGACCATCTGTCTGTGGGTGAAACGCCATGCTGAAGTGCAATTGTGTACCCAAGGCTGTCTGAAGACTCCTTCAAAAGTGTGAAACAAACTTCGGGTCTTAGTCAGATACAATCGACCTCGGCACACCATGCAGCCTGACAATCTCATTCAGGTATAGCTGTGCGAGTCTCTCTCTGGACCAAGTGGTCTGAACTGGTAGGAAGTGAGCAGACTTAGCCAGTCTGTCCACTATCACCCAAATAGCATCGAAACCACCCTGTGCTCTCGGTAATTAATCCCACGACGAAGTCCATTATGATCTGCTCCTATTTCCACTCGGGCACTGAGAGACTCTGAAACTTGCCAGCAGGGATCTGATGCTTGGCCTTTAACTGTTGACAAGTTAGACACTGAGCCACAAATCTGCCAATGTCCCTCTTCATTCCGTTCCACCAGAACTGTGCTTTCAAATCCTTATACATCTTGGTTCCACTAGGGTGAACCGTATAAGGAGCACAATGAGCCTCTCTCAAAATATCTGCTCGGATCTCTGAATCCATAGGCACACACAGTCGGTCCCTGTACCGTAGTACTCCCGAACTGTCTACTATAAAGCCCTCAGCCTGTCCCCTATCTAACTGCTCTCAAATTCTCAACAAGTGTGGATCTCCACTCTGTTTCTCTCGGATCCTATCCAACAGAGTGGGCTGCAAAACTAAAGACTTCAGTCTCGCAGTAGATCCAAGGGACACTATCTCGAGTCTCAGCCACTGCAGCTCCTCGAGTAACGGCCTCTGCTGTGTGATCATCAAACCGAAGCTCTACACGGCCTTCCTGCTCAACGCATCTGCTACCACATTCGCCTTGCCGGGATGATACTGAATACTAACGTCATTGTCCTTCAGTAACTCCAACCACTGGCGCTACCTAAGGTTCAGCTCCCTCTGAGTAAACAGATATTTGAGACTTTTATGATCGGTGAAAACCTCGCAGTGCTCGTCGTACAAGTAATGCCGCCACAACTTCAAAGCAAAGATTACCGCGGCAAGCTCCAAGTTATGCGTAGGGTAATTTTTGCCCGTGTACTGGTACAAATGGCAACCCGAGAGCAGCTGCGTAAAATCCTGGTGAAGTGTACCGGTACACCGCTGTTGGTTGTACCGGTACAGAAAGTGTACCGGTATGCCTTGATAATTGTATCGGTACAACAAGCAGAAAATCTACAATTCAAAGCTAAGTCCTGCTCTCGCGTCCCCGCTGAGTCTGTTTTGCGTCTATTTCGCGCCAACACGACTCGGACTTGTCCCGACACTCTCCAGAGCTGTCGACAAGCCTCAACAGCTGTACACCAGGGATACCACATCTTTGATATCCATGTATGCATTTGGTTCTACTTTACAGTAGCGGTAGTTATATGTTTTAGTACTGTTCAACCTTCCTTTCAGTTTTATTGCTACTGTACTTGTGATATCTACTCATGACTTTGTTTATCTCTTCCTGTACCGGTGAGTACTCCCCGCCTTCGTCGGCTTACGGTACCCACTGGGAGGGGAGACATATGTACATATTCTCACCCCCACCCCTCTTTCAGGTGACATTGCTGGTCCGAGTCGGGACGGTACGTGAGGCGCGTGATTAGTGGTCGTAGAGCTTTCGACTCGGTCCATCGGTTTAGTCTCTACCTTTACTATTTCTGTTTACTAACTTAGACACTTTATGGTTCAGTGGTTTTAATCAAGTGAATGTTTATGGTTTTGTGAAAATAATAAAGTACTTATGGTTTTCTTATGAGATGAAAATGATGTTCTACCCTGCGTGGTAGCGTGTTTTTAAAAGAAAAGGTTTTCGTGTGGAAAATAGTTTTAAAAGGAGTTTTGGATTTATGATAAAAATATGATAAACTGGTGATTGGATAAGTGTAAAATGGTATATATGATGTGGTGATTGTATGTGTATGGTTATACATTGTGGTTGTATCTTGTATTTGTGCTACGTTGTGCATATACAGGGGAGACTCTGTCCGTGTGAACAGTGGCTTCCTGTATTTGTGGCGGATCTGACGTCCTCTGGGGTCAAGGCTTTCAAAAAAAAAAAAAATTGGGCACTTCCGCGCATCGATTTTTAAACCAAAAAGGACCTCGGGGCGTGACAATTTATTAAATAAGTAGTTCCTAGTGGGTACCGTTACGGACGTCAACTTCCTACCCACTAGATCTACTAGAGGCAAGAATAGAGAATTGTAACTTAACGGTAAAGCAAGATATACTGATATAAGCTGAAAAAGAAATCTACGGCTACCATGCCTCTATACTGTAGATGCTCAAACTAGAAACTGATGAATAGCATGCATCAACAAACTATAGATACTCTCAACTATAATCCAATCTCACTT
Organism: Ananas comosus; assembly: GCF_001540865.1. Taxonomy (NCBI): domain Eukaryota; kingdom Viridiplantae; phylum Streptophyta; class Magnoliopsida; order Poales; family Bromeliaceae; genus Ananas; species Ananas comosus. The sequence goes on along the minus strand of NW_017893335.1, from coordinate 77,289 downwards.
ATTGACTGGAGGATCTAGTCAAGGCCAACTATAATCCAATCTCGCTTATTGACCGGAGGATCCAGTCAAGGCTACGCCTACCTACTGCTACAGAACCACTTTTGCTGGCGCCCGATTAAAACGTAGGTCGCTCACTAGGGTTGTTGCAACATCAATGCTAAAGTCAGACTCTAGAGCGGTACTTAAGGGGCGCGACCACACTAAGTATACAGTGTGTATTAATACAGCTTTTACAGATTGTAGTCAACGCAAATGATCAACTATATCATAGAAAGCGCTATTCATGTGCCCTCGACACAATGTGGAATGCAACTAGATGGCTGCGACTGATGAGAGAACATTGCCAATCAACCTGACATAAAATAAAAAAAAAATGCATAGCGTAGGTATATGCGATGACATGGACTAGTATCAGGTTCCATAAATTTCCTCACAAACTGATTATTACAAGTATACTAAACCATAGTTGGAACATCATCCTAACATGTGTACTCTATACCATCAATATGCAGATTACTGCAGGCTTGGAAACATGGATGAAACATCATGTAATCGGGATTCTTGAATACTAATAATCAGTATGCATGAAATTATAGACAGTGTGAGAATTCTATCATCTACGGTGAATAAAACCCACCTAGAAATGCTAATCCAACAAAAAAAAGGCTCCAAAGAACCACCAGATTGCTCCAAAACTTGCAGGAATTCCAACAAAATCTCCAATTCCAGGAATCTAATATCTGAGATTTTTGAATCAAGAAAAATTCAAATTTGAATTTGAATTCTTATTTAAATTTGATATATATATATATATATATATATATATATATATATATATATATANAGAGATGATTAGTTTCGTCGCGAATCTGCGACCAGTTTAGGCAATAAAACAAAATTGTGGTTTCGATGGTTCGACAGTACCGGAAGAGCTGGCGCAGCCCATTTGCAAATCCGACGGACAGATCTCCCATAATAGCGTGATTACTGAGAAAAAATCTATATAATTTTAAGTGTGCATACTTAAACTATATATTTTTCACCTAAAGAAATATTCATTTATCTACCAAAAGTATGGCATGTGCAAGATAAATTATATGTGTGACTTATGACGAGCAACTCTAAGGCCCAATCTGAGAAACAAAGAGCCTGGGCAGTTTAATTATTTTAACACATCTAAAAATAATAGGACAGACTAAGAATAAAATCGTTCAAGATGACAAAAAGGAATGCATGTTCGATTAGAAAAATGGAAGGAAAATATAAGTATATAAAAAGGCTCAAGACGACAAAGAGGAAAGACGTTTAGAGAAATGAAAAAGAAAATAAGAGCATATTGTCATTTATTATTCCAAACAACAATACATAGTTGATGAGTTCGCTACATAGCAAAATTAGTTTTTGCTCTTCTTTTCTTTTGCTGAAATCTTATTGAGAGCGAAAGGATGCAACTGTTGCCCTAGCCCTAAGGCTGCAGGCAAGTTGCCTCATCATAAAATGCTAATAATATGTGTAATACTCTTAAGAAGGGAAGAGTAAAATCCAGAACTACTTTTTTTTCTCAAAGTTCGAAAATAATGCAAGTACGATCTATTTTGTTCAATTGAACACCATTCTATGCAACATCACCTCTTATGAAAATGTAAAAGTGCCAAACATATATAAATATATAAAAAATTGATTAAATTAAGAGAAAAGCTTGTAGTATGTGTGATACTTTACAAAGGAAAGAGTAAGATCCAGACCTAATTTACCTTAATGAAAATAACCCATGGTATGCTTTAATTAAACGCTATTGTGTTTGTTGGGAACCGGATGGATCGTCCGTCATGCGCTACTAACAAAGATGTACGAAAAATAGAGAAAACACCGAACGAGCGGTAAAAGAAATAAATGCAGAAAGAAGAAATCAAGATTTACGTGGTTCGGCAATTGCCTACATCTATGGGGAGAGCAAGAGAGATGTATTCCACTATATGAAAAAATAGAAGTACAAGCTTACATCTTATGTCTTCTCCGGATAAAAAATGAAGAGCCTTATGGTAAATCCCACATTTCTCTTGTTACAACAAAAAAAAAAACTCCAAAAAAATATCGAAAAAGTTTTTCGTAAAACCGAGAAAACCAAATTTGAGAAGTATAGAAACTCTAACTAAATTCTTTTATGTCGTTGTTTCGAAGAATCCGAACCGCTCAGGCAATTGATCGAGAACCACCGCTCCGCCGCCGACCTCAATCCGTCGCATGCGAGCAAACCTCTCTTCTTTAACCGTACGGACAGGGCATCTTTAATTAATTAGCTAGTCACCGAATGCTAATTAATTTGGCCTCCACACCATGCACCCACGAAACCGTACATCCCTCTATTAGAGCCGGCCACCTTTAATTAATTAGCGTCTTTAATTAATTTTGGCCACCACACGGCGCTCCTCGACGTTCCAATGCATATTTATACATGGATGCATTAGTTCAATCCTACTCTAATTCGATATGATAATTGAATATAGAGTCTTATATGGAAACCAATCCTAGTCCACTTAGGATTCCAATATAAATTAGGATCCACCAAAATAAATTCTCATGAGATCTTTTTATTTTTCCATAAACCCGGTGTATGAACTAAACCAATAAAAAAGAAGACATATCTTTAACAGTATTATCATCACATTTTATAAAAATGTGAAGTGCTAGACATTTATATATGAATGTATAAAATAGTGGTAAATATTTAAGAGAGAAACTTTAAGAAATTAGATGTTACAACATCTATTCGAAAGAAATTAGGAGAAAAGGCTCAAATCCCTGTAGGGAGAGGGAACTCAAATTGGCAATAAAATAAATCGTGCTGGCTTGGAGTTCTCTTGCTCAAATCCATGTAAGGAGAGGGAACTCAGATTGGCAATAAAATGAAGGGATAATTGCCTATATACCCCTCATACGTTTGGAAATATCCGATTTATCCCTACTTTTTTTTTTCCTAAAATACCCCTCATATGTTTCACCGTTATTGCAAATACCCGCAGTTATCTTCTGTTAAGTTAACCTGGGTTAAATGTGAGTTAAATATCTACCATAGTTAAAAAAAATAAAATGCCAATTTTGTCCTTAACTTAAGGGCAAATAAGAAAGGTTGATGACGGTAGAGGGGTATATCGGAAAAGACCAAAAGTCAAAATACTTTTTGTGCCCTTGACTTTAAGGGCAAATAAGAAAGAAGGGTATATTTGAAAGGGCAAAATAGTAATTTTACAGAGATAACATAGTTACTTCACAGATTTTAACTCTAGGAATATATTAAAAATAGGTTGGAAAGTAGGAGGGGTATTTTCAATATTAGCCTTCTAAGAGGGGTAAATCGAAAAATCAAAAACTTTTCAAGAGTATATAAGCAATTGCCCCTAAAATGAATCGTGCTCGCTTGGAGTTGTCTGTGCATAGTGCTAGAAGGAAGAAATGCTTACCGGATAGCCTAAAGGGGCTGGAAATAGAGGGTCAGTGATCCTTTGGCCTGTGATGTAAGGAAGCATTTCATCAAACACTTGAAATTCAGCAACGAAGCATGTCATTTATTCAAAAGATATTGGAGGAGACCTTTTGAAAAGGTTGGTAGAGTAGGAGAAGAGCACTTAAAAGTAAAAGATAATTACTTATTTTAAGAAAAATTGCAAGACATCATGGTAGATCCAGTCACAGATCTGCGGCAACCGATAGAAGATGATGCTACGTAAATTTGCCCAGACAATTAACTTAATATACAACTAACTCTAGAGTAGCAAAAAAAAAAGAGAAGAAAGGTCTTGATCAACTAAATTTGCCTAAATAGATCTATCACCTCTTTCAATTCATCCTATTGTCAACATTTGACGTTAAAAAAGTTTCAGCCACTCTCCAAAACAAATTTTAATTGCACATACCTAAATCGCTTCAATTCCCCCAAAAAATTTAAAAGGTTGCAAACAATTGACATTAGAAAAATTGCTGTGCTACTCTCCTCTAATCATGAGCTTTAAAGGTGTCCAACAGTGAATTGAACTTCAATTCATCAAAAAACACTACAAAGCTCTAAAATTTGTACAAAATTACTCAATCATATACAACAATTCGGTAGCATCAGCAATACCTTTGCAAGGACTGAGAATTTGACAGTGTAGCTAGACTCTCTATTGATAATGTTTTTATGTGAAATTTAATTACAAAAGCACTCGTCAAGTTTCGGAAGAAAACGAGTGAGAACGAAAATTTTACGCGATCTTTATTTTTCACTTAAAGTGAATAGTAACCCGAATTTTCGGAGAGGCCAATGAGTAGAGTTGGTTTCTGGCACGTATCGGACTCCGTTCATAGTGATCCAATAGCTCGTTTTTAATGGTTCGGCTATTTTGGAACTATTATTGCTGACGGATTTTAGGTTTGATGTACGGATTTTGAGAAATCTAGAAATACGTATATTATATGTATGTGTGTAGTTTCGCCATTTGGAGAGAGGATAGGTTTTGTTGCAAATCTGCGACCAAACGAGGCGTGAGTTTGTTGTCTCTGTCGTGCTTATCGCACTAGTGGAATCCGTTCGCAAATCTGACGGACGGATCTTCTGATATCGCACGTTGATCGAGGAAGGGTCTTAGATGGCAAAACGGTAATTTTGTGAAAAGCTCGACATTTTATGTACCGTTTTATGTGAAATTGAATGTGGGGGTGTGTTCATGCGTTTTACTCGTGCTGTGAGGGACTTGGTTTCAAATATTGAGTTTTGAGGGACTTGTGCGCAAATTGGAGCTTGTATTTATAGCCTTTAGGGTTACACCATGCAAACCCTAACCCTAGATTAGCCCCCAGTTGACCCTAGCTGCCGTACTCCCCCTCACCTCATGCGCCACGCGCCCTCGGCCGTCGCAGACTTAGTCCCGGTCGGCCAACCGCAGCCGCAACCCTCTCATGCTTCCCCTTCATTCCCTCCACCACCTTTCCATCTCTGTTTACTTTGGCCGAGGGTGCTAGGCACTCCCCTCCCTCTGGCCCCTCTCTGGCGTCACCCTGAACTCCTGCAACCTTCCTCGGTCGGTCGCTGTCGTCCCCGCATGTCGCTGCTGCCACCCCAGTAGCCTGCAGCCATCTAGGCCGAGCTCAGACCGAGGTAAGCTTGCGGCTTCTCCCTCGCGCCGCCGCCGCCTTGGACCAACCCCACAGCATCCCCCGACCCTCAGCAACCTTCCCCGTCGGTCGCCGCCGTCCCTACCGGTCGCCGCCGCCGCCTCGGTCAACTTACGGCCGCCCCAGACCTGCTCGGGCCGAGGTGAAGCAGAGCCTCCCCCTCGTGTCGCCGCTGCCCGGGACCGGCCGCACGGCTTCCCTTTGGCCCCCGGCAGTCCACCGCCGACGTCCCTGAGCTCCCCACCGGCCGCCGTGGCCGCAACTGTCCCTGGACCCAAGCCCTAGCCCGTGCAGACTTAGGTTGCTTAGCCGCCACCTTCTACCGCCGGCCGGCGTGAGCCCCGGCCTCCCAACATCGGCTGCACCCGTCGGCCGCCGGCACTCCCGCCGCAGAGCCGCCACCGGCCGTGCCCTAGCCTCCACTGCTCCGGTAAGCTTTGTAAGGGTCTTCTGGTTGCTGTTTCGGGTTTGCGCTTATTTTTTCCGGCGATCCGAGGCTGTCTAGATGCCTCTGGAGGTGAGCACGGTGATCGCTGGTCAGTGCTGATCACGATGCTCACCTCACTTTGGATCAGCGAATTCTGAATTTGCATTTTCGGCGCAGTTTTCCCCGAGTGCGTGCTGTTCGCTGATTGTTCGGGTCACTCCCGCACCTCCCACAGTGAGCTGTTGTGCTCCGAATCATGAGCATGGCCTCCGATACGCCGAGAACTGTCAGTGTGTGTCTTGGCGAACCTCGGAAGTCTTCGGTTTGCGTTAACGAGCCACAAAATCGTCTTATTTACATAAAATAATAGGAATTTATGTCAATAGAGGGACTTTTATGCGACTTTGCATTATGTGGCTACTGTAGGCTGTATGTTCGTGCGGACTAATCGTTCAAGGTCCGTTCGCCTTCGCGAAAATCGGTGGTCGATTTCACTGCGTTCTTCGGCGAAATTCGCCGGCGGAACGCGGTTTCGGCTCAGATTTCATCCGACTGTGTTTGTTTGCCCTGAGAGTTGTCGCTAGCCTTGTCGGCTAGTCACCATCGTCATATCATGGGTTCGGAGATGACGGGTGAGCGACGGTGGGTTCCGNTGCGTTCTTCGGCGAAATTCGCCGGCGGAACGCGGTTTCGGCTCAGATTTCATCCGACTGTGTTTGTTTGCCCTGAGAGTTGTCGCTAGCCTTGTCGGCTAGTCACCATCGTCATATCATGGGTTCGGAGATGACGGGTGAGCGACGGTGGGTTCCGGTGTCGAAATTGACACTTCTAGGAACCCGAATTCGAATAATTATCCGGCGATAATTGTTTGGTTGTGTAATCTCGTGTTTGCTACCAAGACAGCCAAATCGATGTGTTTTGTGGCAGCGGGTGACTTGTGGTACGAGTCGGTGAGTTTCGGGACACTTAGTGGGTCCGGACGACGTCCCAGTGTGATTTTCGGGACTTCCGGGGAGTTACGATGATCGGTTTTGGGAAACCGATTTCGGGGATTTGTGTGGGGTTTGTGAGTCATGTATTCTGGATTTGTGGGCTAGTTAATGACTCGGTGGATCTTCTTAGGTCCGGTAGACTCCTTGCGCACCTAGATTTTCGGCGCGATTGTGACAGGTGGGTGCTTTGAGCTGGTAGTCGATGAGATCCTTTCACTTTTCTCTATTCTTCTATATCAGCATTGTAGTCTCTACATGTCGGTTGCTTTGTTATCGTTCGTTTATTTATACCTTATTGATTGCATGATGATTGTTGTTGATAGACATGTAAAGCAGGCTTGCATATATATTGTATCTCTGTGGACCTTGGGTCTAGGCAACACATCGACTCCTTTGTCGTGTGTTTCGATCTGGTTGATCGTGGTTCGGCGTTGTACGCCCTTGTATCTGGCTTCGGCCATGGCACCGACTTCCTGCCGGTTTTCGCATTAAGCATATCAGCATAATCTAGTCACAGCACTTGGATGTATTTATTGATACCAGGTCGGTTTGGCCACCGACCGGAGGTGTACTTATCCGGATGGGTCGTCTAGTGGACGGGTGAATCAGGTAGGTGCAAGCAATGTAATAGGCAACGCTTGAGGTCTGCAGACCAATATGGCAGGCACCAGATTGGGTTTGGTTGTGGTTTGATTACCTTGAGGCATGCTCAGCATTGTGCATTGTATTCCTTACAGTTGTAGTTTTTATTACTTGCTTCTTATCATATCTATTATAGCTACTGTAGTTCTCTTTCGTATCACAGCATCTGTACTTTATTTACTTTACCTCCTTTGGTTTTCGGTGATTACGACTTGCCTTTGTAGCTCTGTCGTACCCACTGGAAAACCTTGATTGTGGTTTTTCACTCCCTATTTCCCCAAGTAGTTCGGGCAAGGAGTTGGCATTTGGCGCGATGGAAGGACGTACTAGCTAGACTGCAGTAGTGACCGTCACCATGATTATGTTTTATTTCTACATTTAGTAATTTAATAATTAAATAGTTCAGTTAGATGATCACTATTGCTGTTGAGTATTTGTGAACCTGTTAACTTGGTGATTTCCTATTATGCATGCGATTGGAATTTATGAATATTTGGTCTCTGGATTTATGTATTTACACAATGTGATTTTCTACCCCTCGAGGTAGTCGGTTTTCAAAATATATTTTTTGAGTAGGAAACAATTTTAAAAGGAGTTTTGAATGGTTTTATGGATGATTTATTAGAGTTTAAAAACAAAGCTTCCGAATGGGGAGCACTTTTAAATAGGATGACTGTTGTACGTACTGTGCATCGCATCATCCAATGCCTAAGGAGTGTTTAGAAGCATGCATTATTTCTAAGGATTGCTAGCTGTATGAAAATGCATTGCATGAATTGATTATGGATTGGTAAATGCAGGTTGTTGTTGTGATCCTGATGTTATTGTTGGTACGCCGTGCAAATACAAAGAAGACTCTGTCTGAGGGAACAGAGGAACTTTGTATTTGTGGCGGGTCTGTACGTCACATGGGCCAGGTTGAATTAAAAAAAAAATAGCATGTTTTTCGCAACTCTAGTTTCTAAATTTGTATTCGTTACAAAAACGCTTTTAAAATTGGCCCCGGAGCGTGACAACCTTCCAAGTCAGAGAGGTAAAGATTGCATTGCCCACGGGATGGCCAACCTCTGCAGCCTTCCTATAAATCTTCCTCGCCCCGTCCCACTTCCCCCTTTCCCAATACATAAGTCCCGCTCGACCGTGGCGGTGGCCGAGCCACACGCAGTGCACTTTGGAATGACTCAAGGACATAGTAGGGGTCAGCACTATTGCCGCCGCAGCCATACTTGAAGCACTTGCCCTGTCGGAGGAGCACCATGGCCTTGCCTAGCGACCGCAGCGTGTGGCACACCATGCTCGCGGCCCGGAGGTCATGTGTAATGCCCCAATATTCCCATATCGGATTGGAAAATAATTTTGACTATAATATATAAGGCCTTGCACGCTAGGAATAATAACTAGGTTTAAACATTTTGGGTTGGTTGTTTGGGCCCAATGAGTTATTATTGCTAGCGGGTCAGGTCATCACAATTAGTATCAGAGCCGAATACCAACCAGAAGTATGAGAGCCAAATGTAATGCGAGGCAAAGTGCTACACTAATAGGTTTGGTGGAAGCCATCTCTTGAACCTAGGGGTGCCGAACACGAGCGAGCTAGGGCCACTCGTGTTCGGCTAGTTTAATAAACGAGCCGAACTCAGCTCGCTCGTGTTTGGCTCGTTTACACTCCTGTTCTATAGGGTAAAATTAATTGGTAGCGGCCATAATCCAACACTATGTATGTTTTTACTCAAAAACAAACAAACAAATTATAAAAGAAATGGTAGAAAAGAGAGTCTCCCAAATGGAGATATGGGGTCGGAATTGTGCGGNTATCGAGCCGAAAAATTTAGCTCGTGTTCGAGCCGAACACGAGTTGGCTCACAAGCAGGCCAACGAACAATAAGTTAAAAAGAATTAGATTGAATATATATAAAAATAAATTTATAAAATCTTATTCATTACACTTTGATCTAATAGTTGAAACTTTACATATAAATGAGTCTTTTTATAATTACGCTCGCATTTATATTTTTATTTTGCTAAAAATTAAATAATAAAAATATATATTATATATAATTATTTATTTATATATAAAAATATAAATTAAATAAATTATATAAATATAAAATATATGTATTCGAGCTGTTATCGAGCCGAACACGAGCGAGCTGACCGTAGCTTGTGTTTGGCTCGTTTAAAATTCAGCTCGTGTTCGGCTTGTTTACTAAACGAGCGATTCGATCTCGAGCTCATTTCGAGCCGAACACGAGCTGGCTCGCAAACTAGCTGGATTGCCACCCCTACTTGAACCCATAGGTGGTACCTCTAGAATCTTCCATCACCTTATAATTCTGATCTATTTGTCTGTGATCTAGGCTTGGACCTGACGAGGACATCAGTGTCTAAATAAAGGGAGTTTGAAATGACCTAATATTTATGATTAGAATATATGAGGTCTCACACGCTAGTAATAATAACTAAGCTTAAGCATTTTGGGTCAGTTGTTTGGACCCAACGAGTTATTATTGCTAGAAGGTCAGGTTGTTACATCGTGCACGTCGACGACTTTGGTCTTGATGAAGGCCAACAAAAAGTCCACAGTTGTCAGCAGGTTCAACACTTGACGGCCTCGTTGATGAGGCGGGAACCAAAGAGGTAGTGATGCAATCGGGAAGGCAGGCGGGTGCCTATGAAGGAGCAGAGGAAGCGCGACATGGTAAAAATTAAAAAGGTGGGAAGCCGAAGCGACATGAGTAGAGAGTAAAATTAAGGAGATGAGAAGTAGAACAGTCGAGACGTTACGGATGGGGAAAGCAAGCGGGCACTCTGGAGAAGCGAACCGAGGAGAGTAGAAAGTGAGAGAGGGAGAGACTCAAGTGGGTTTCGTAGGCTTATTAAGGAGAGCATGCCACGTGGATTAGGATTGTGGAGATTAATAAGATTTTATAGATAAATCTTTATTCAATCGATATACTCTATCTTCCATACTTTTTATTTTATAGCCAGAAGGTTATTAAATATAAACTTCTTCTTCAACAAACCATTAAGAAAAGCCGATTTTACATCTATTTGATGCATTTGCAAACCATGAAAAAAAACTATTGCAAGAATTAGTCGTACTGTATCAAGTCGGGCTAAAGGTCCAAATATTTCTTCACAATCTACCCTTTTTGTTTGTATCCCTTTGTAATTAGTCGCTCCTTCTATTGTATTATTTGTCCATCAGCAATGTGCTTAATCTTGTATATCCATCTTACTCCAATAGCTTTATGTCCTTTAAGAAGTGAAGTCAATTCCCACGTTTTATTTTTCTCTATTGCTTTTATTTCTTCATTCATTACAGCATGCCAATTATCCTTTTGCAAAGCTTCTTCAACAGTCAATGGTTTTTCATTAAGATGTAAACAAAGTAAATTCTCACTATCAATCACTTCTGGCTTATTGTATATATCGTCAAGTTTCCTCATTCTAATTGGTTTTTTGTTTGAACTTGATGAAGAACTTGAAGGAATTGATGATGCTCGGTGATGGAGTGTCGTAATCTTTTGGCACATTGTCAGTTTCTTCAACTTCCTAATCCATTATTTATTTTCCTTTTTCTTTCATACTCCAATTCCATGTGGCATCCTTGTCGAATATGACATCTCTATTTATAATTACTTTATTGGTAATTGGATTATAGAATTTGTAGGCTTTAGAATCCTCACTATAACTAGTAAAGATATATTTTTCGCCCTCGATCATCCAACCTTTTTTTTTTCTCCTTCAGGATTTGTGCATACGCAACGCATTCAAATATCTTGAGCTGTTTAACTCTAGGTTTATATCTACTCCATTCTTCTTCCGGCGTTATGCTTTCTAGACTCTTAGTTGGATTCCTATTAATTAAATATAGAAAAAACTTCAAATACCACCCATGTGGTTTCACACTTTCTCACTTTAGTACCTTATGGTTTAAAGTGCATCAACTTAGTGCCCTGTAGTTTCATTTTTATCTTTTTATTATTAATTCCACTAATTCTTTTCGTTAAATCAGTAACAAAGTTAAAACTAAAGGGTACTAAAGTAAATATTCGATAAACCTAGGTGGGGTTTCTAAAGGTTTTTGTATATAATTTAACAAAATATTAACGGAGAAGCTGACCAAAAAATAAAAATAAAACCACATGACACTAACTTGATACACTTTAAACTATAGGGTACTAAAGTGAGAAAGTGCGAAACCACAGGTGTAATATACCGAAACTTCGGTAGGTTGCACCGAACTTTAGTCAAATTGATCGAAGTGCGGAGTGGGACGAGTTAGAGAGGTCCGTTGTTCATTCCGAGCGTTTCGGAGTGCATATTGAGAGTGGTTTGGACCTTGGAGAGCAAGCTGAGAATTTTCAGCTTGTTTCAAGCTGAAATTGCTCTCGGGGTCTGGACCCTGTGCAGGGTTCGAACCCCGTACCTGCAAATTCGTGGGTTGGTTTAATATGTTATTTGAGTGAGGGGCCTAAGTGCTGTAATATACCGAAATTCGGTTGAGCATATCGAGCTTTAGTCAAATCGACTAAAGTATGCGAAAGAAATGGTTGGATAAGGTCAAGTTAACATTCCAACGGGGTTGAAAGGGTCAAAAATGAGTTTAAGAGAGTTAGAAAGGTTTTAGCATTGTTCGGTGCGGAGTAGAATCGATAAAACACAAAAAAACGAGGTCTAGGCATTTTGTACTGTTACAACATCAGGGCTGGTGGCCATCGTGTTTGCCTCTGCGCGATCGTGTTACCGGTGACACATAATCCATACCAGTACACTTTGGGTCTGGCAGCAAAAGTTGGTCTGCTGCAAATACAAGTTTTTGGAGGGCCTAGCTGCAATTGTAGCAGCCTGTCAAGCCCCCAATCCCCGCCAATTTGGTTGGGTTCGGGTCATGTCAACAGACGCCGAACGGACAGAGCCTCCCCTGTCCGCCCAAGGCTCTAGCAACATGTATAAATAAGTAATCAACAAGATATTTGCATATATAATATAAGGCTTGCACGAGGGCAAGCAACAACGGAAGCGAAAGCTCTAAGCTAAATATACAACATACATGATATTTGATTAAATTTAAACCAAATACAAGTAAACAAAACTATTACATTCCATTCATCCGTCATATCTTTTTGCATTTAGCCATCCACCAATTACATGATTGTTTACAACTTGACATCTATAAGTCAACAAAAGAAGTTGATACATGTAAATATAGGAATGACTACAAAATGCAAAATATCCCCGGTGGCCGCTACCTACGGCGCTAAACCTTTGCCTCGATCCTCCGCCGCCCCGCTCGTGCTAGGACCTGTAGGGTTAGTGGTGTGAGAACTAAACAAAGTTCCCAGTGGGTTCGGCATCCGACCTCGCCGACTTACCCACTAGGTCTATCCAGGCATAAGTATTTCAAAGAAAGAAAAGTAACCAATACTAATGCATCTAAAACTATGCCTGCAGAAGAATGTCAGTGGGTACATATACTCAATGCAATAATAGAANACTAAACAAAGTTCCCAGTGGGTTCGGCATCCGACCTCGCCGACTTACCCACTAGGTCTATCCAGGCATAAGTATTTCAAAGAAAGAAAAGTAACCAATACTAATGCATCTAAAACTATGCCTGCAGAAGAATGTCAGTGGGTACATATACTCAATGCAATAATAGAAATGCATGCATGCTCAAATCATAAATAAGCTTTGGCACTTACCCAATCTTACCGGTTAACTTTGTTAACCCAAATAACTCATAACCCAAAATCCCTTTCTTTACCGGGGAGGCTCCAAGCACTACCGACCGGAGGGACCGTCTTCAGGGACCGCGCTCCCTGTGGTGACGATTTCCGAAAACACACCGCTTGAGGAGGAGCGACCTCCCTCAAGCCAAGACTTGTCATGAGTGTCGATCAAATCCCCAATTTGAGGATACTAAGCCACATGCCACGATTCCACTCTTGTGATAGATTTTCTACCTATGTTTTCATGCCACTTTCTAGTCGATCTCGTCACAATGCCACTATAAGTTAAATCTATGTTTAACATCCATTTGTCCATGCCAATCTATCTCTCAATTGTCATTGTCGCCATTTATTTACTTATGTTAAGTCCAAGTCCCACTATCATGCAATTCCTAGGGTTCAATAACACATGCCCATCATGGTTCGATTTCTCTCTATTTTCAAATACCCTTGCAATAAATATAATGAAAACAACCAAAGTTCACATGTGAATTATCCCTAATATGCATGAAGGAATAAACAACCATATACTCAAGGATAAAGAAATAGACATAGAAGGGAATCCAACGATTCCGGCGTGCACCCCCCACCTCTAATGGTCGTGTGGGTGTAGAATATGAAGGCTCCCGAATGCTTCGAACGCCGGCTCCGCGTCCTATAACCAAATTAGTGCCCCATTAGGCCGTTTATACATGAACTATACTTAAACATTTTCGTAACGTTGAACAGAGTTGTCCAACGTGTTTAAGACACCCCAATTAGGTTTCTACGAGGTCAATTTGTCTCCAAAAAATTCTAGGGCAAAAGCCCCAATTTCCAAGCCCTAACCTTGCCATTTAGGGTTTTCCCTTGGATTGATCTCAACCCTAAGCAAATAATAGCTTAGAATCATCTAAGAAGCATTCTATTAAGGTTTCCAAGCTTTTGGAACCAACCCTAGGGCTTCTATAGTGAACCCTAATCATCCACCATGAGAGCACTTGAGCTCTCATGGGTTCCATGGAGTTCAAGGCTTTTAGAGGGTTCCCAAGGCTAAAAACAACCCAAAACTCCAAATCTTAGGGATCAAAACCAAACCCTAGACTCATTTATACCAAAAACTCACCTTAGCCCAAGCTCCTCCAAGTCCTTCTTGTAGGAGAGTTTGTAGAACCCACCAAAGCCTCCAAATCCACCTCCTTCCTTCTTCTTCTTATTCTTCTCCAAGCCCTAGAGCTAGGGTTCTAGAGAGAGAATGAGAGAAAATGAGAGGGGGGGGAGAAATGGCTGTGGGAGAGAGGGGGATAGCTATATAAGGTGCTATGACATTTGCACTTAGGCCCCTCCACTTTCTTCACAGTGCACTGCCCAGACTATGCAATTTTCGCTGTCGGGGACCGGTCTCCCGGACCAGGGACCGGTTCCCGAACGATGGGTTTTCAGGACGTAGCCAAACATTCGGGTTTTTGGCTAGCTGCGCAGCGAGGGACCGGTCTCTCCTTTAGGGACCGGTCTCACTGCCAGGGACCGGATGCCTCAGGATTCCTGGTAGGCTACGTGTACGGGGACCGGTCTCTCCTTCAGGAACCGGTCCCCGAGAGCACAAAATCTCGAACTTAGCAAGATTTTGGGATTTCACTCTCTCTCGGGTCCCTTTGCCCGATAGATAGGCTCCAATGCACTTAGGGCCTATACTCACTCGTTCCACTCTGCGTTCCGCTCGTTTCGATGGAACTCGGCACAATTTACGAGGGATGTGGTATGTTACATTCTCCACCCCTTAATTTAGTTTTGTCCGCGAAACTACTAAGGTTGAAATTTAAATTTCATACCTCACTTCGTATCCTCGAAGAGGTGAGGATAACGCTCCATCATTTCGCTTTCGAGCTCCCACGTTTCTTCCCGGTCATCATGTTTGCACCAATGAATTTTAACATATGGGATTTCGCGGTTCCGAAGCTTTCGCACCTCCCGATCGACAATATACGCCGGGAACTCCTCATATGTCATATCCTCTTGAAGCTCTATCGGTATATACGAGAGAATATGGTCTGGATCGTACACATACTTGTAGAGTTGGGATTGTCACGCCCCGGGACCGGCGGAGGCCCTCCCGGTAGCGTGCCCAGACTCGCCATATGTCTACACATATAAGGCGTCTACAATAAAAAGCGGAAGTAAAGGCAAGCAGTAGAGCAAGTAGAAGAAGTGAAATGACTAACAACTAATGATATCAGAGCGAGTAAAGTTCTAACATCTACACCAATAGTAATAGAACATAACTAACACATGAAAGTAAACATAAGTTATACAGTATCAGCCTCTAATACAAAAATGGTGGTCCCTAATACACTGGTAGAACTCTCAACCTCTCCAAAATAAAACACAACGAGAGGTAGACCACCTAACGAATCGTCCTCGAAGGAAGCTAGCTCGAAGCAACTCCCTTCCCGCGGTCCCTGGCCTCACCCTGAGTGGAAGGCTCTGAAAACATCGAGAAAAAGAGGGCGTGAGAACTATAATTTATAGTTCCCAGTGGGCAATTACTGACCTCAGCTCATGCTCCACTAGGCCCCAAAAATAAGGGTAAGCAACGATAATAATAATGAGCAATAAAAAGGAGCATGTAATGAACTGCTGAAAGAGAGAACATAAGTAAAGATGCTATGCTACTATATCCCTCATAAGAACGATGTCAAACTGTTGTACATCTATTCCATCATAAGGAAAAGTAACCAATGGCAATAGTTTACTGTTACAACCCTTTAATCATACATGATGTATAAGCTCTATCATGGCAACCAAGCATACTGTGATGAAATAGGTAACTGTCAAGTATACTACATGTCTCAACACTATGCTAAAAGCATATAAATGTAACTCAACTACTAACCCTATCTAGTAGTGATTATCCATTCTCGACACCGTATCGATTTCCATTTCCAATTAAGGACCTACCAAAGGTAGTCCAGCTTGTGCCGCCTAAGTGCCTGTGGTAGCCCAACATCCCTACTCATGGAATGTGTCTGTCCCACTCGACCCCGTAGGCTTCTCAATACCGCACGAGCGAACAAAAGTCGCGTAGGCTAACTCCGGAGTGCCGGCTTGTAGGGAGCGACCCTCACAAGCATGTGCGAATGAGCACAAATGGCAAGCAAGCAAGGTCAAAGTTTCAAGCACCCAATCCTCATGTCTCTAACATGGTATAGACGCTAGCATCCCGAAGGTCTAGTCCAAAGTAAAAATGTGAAGTCCCAACACACACTTGCTTAGTGCCTCTTTATGACACTTAAGCTCCACAACTAATCATGTTCCAATTAAGACATTAACATTAATACTCACTATGCCCCGGGCCCCAATGCCTCTTCATGACATTGGCCCAATCTCACATATCATCTAAGTCCCTAAGCCTCACTAGGCTTTCAAAAATCCCTAATGTCACATCTGGTATATAGTTTGAATGCATGAAAGCAAGGTTCGTTTTCATAGTAGGGATTGTGATTTCAAGTCTCAACTAGAATGCTAGGCCACACATGCATGCTCTCTACTATATAGAGGTCCCAAAATTTACTACACATAATCTATGCATGTTAAGCATTCTAAAATTCATAATAAATGTATTTAGCATGAATATGCATGAATTAATAGTATGCGAAACACTTATCACCAAATATGAGGATTTCTCATATCATAGGCTAGGTCAAACCCACCGACGACAACGAAGCTTTTCGTTTGCTCCAACGGAGGTATCCCCTAGCTTCCTAGCACCCTAGGAACATCAAAAATGGTGTCATCCAATCGATACGAAGAGCGATTTGCTCGATCATTAACCTAGGAGCAAAAAGGGCCAAACTCACCTCAAGAGTAGAAATCTTCTCCTAAGCTCCAAAAGAGAGCAAAGGTTCATCCAATCCAAGCCCAAGGAAGGTTCTAAACCCACCAATCTAGTCTCTAAAGCCCTAGAATCAAAATCCCCAAAATAAATCCTAAGTATCAAATCTAGGGTTCCAACTCAAAATTTAGCAAAAACATGGATCAAAGGCTCAAATCATGTTGCTAACCTCTCTAGAAGCTTCAAATCAAGCTTCAAATGCTCTAGGTCCCAAGATTTCTCCTCCACTTAGCTCCAACTCCAAGCTCTTGGCTTCAACCATGGTGGAATAACACCAAAAGGGAAAAAGAGAAGAAGAATCCATCAAAAACCATGCAAAAAGGGGATCAAATCCAAGTGGAAGGGTGGAGAGGGTTCCCTTACCTTGTCTCCTGCTGTTTCAAGCTCAAAGAAACAGCTAAGGGGCGTGGGGGAATAAATAGAAGAGATACAAACGCAAAAACACCCCTGCAGTCCAAACTGTGCGAAATCTGCCGCCTTGTACCGGTACACGGGCCCTTGTACCGGTACAAGGTCCACGAAATCCAAACCCGAGGCTCGGGTTGCGCTGTTCTGCGGCACTGTACCGGTACAGGCCCGATGGCTGTACCGGTACAACCATCAACATTGTACCGGTACAAGACCACCCTTGTACCGGTACAAGGCCTGCGAAAATGCAAACCCGAGGCTCGGGTTTGCTAGTTCGCGACTCTGTACCGGTACAGGCCCAACCTTGTACCGGTACAAGCCCGCCAGACAGCCAAACCGAGAGCTGACCAAAATCCAAATTTTTGGGTTTTGGTGCAAGGCTTCGTACCACACTCCTCGGGACACGTGCCACAGGTCGGAACACAGTCAACGACCTACCAGAAAATCTGGAAAAGCTCAGAGCACAGCTAATCACTCGAACCTCGCAATTCGCGAAAGTCCAGCGTGTTACAGGGATACATGGAATACATCATGTACTCCCGCAAGCCTCGGTGGTAAGGCCAACTTGTAGGCCACAGCACCAACTCGTTCCAAAATCCCGAAGGGTACGATACAGCGGGGACTTAGCTTCCCGCGAACACCGAACCGCTTAACTCCTCGCATCGGCGATACCTTTAAAAATACGCGGTCTCCTACCGCGAACTCGATATCTTTTCGCCGTTTGTCGGCATAACTCTTGTGCCTTGATTGCGCCGTCACTAATCTTTGTCGGGCAAAGCGAACTTTTTCCTCCGCCTTCCGCACCACATCCGGGCCCAGAACTAGCTTCTCACCCACATCGCTCCACTGTATTGGCGAGCGACATTTCCTTCCATACAAGGCCTCGAATGGCGCCATCGTAATGCTTTCTTGATAGCTATTGTTGTATGCGAATTCCGCCATCGGCAAGTAATCGTGCCATCCGCCCTTATAATCAAGCACACACGCTCGAAACATGTCCTCAAGTATTTGAATAGTCCTTTCCGATTGACCGTCACTTTGAGGATGGAATGCCGTACTAAAGTCGAGCCACGTGCCTAATGCATTTTGTAAGCTCTTCCAGAAATGAGATGTGAACCTAGGGTCCCGATCCGATACAATAGATACCGGAACCCCGTGAAGTCTCACCACCTCGTCAATGTAGACTTGAGCTAACTTGTCTTCTGACCAAGTAGTGTGGATCGGCAAAAAGTGTGCCGACTTTGTCAACCGGTCCACGACTACCCAAATCGCGTCATGTCCACCTTGTGACCTAGGCAAACCTGTCACAAAATCCATTGCGACGCTTTCCCTTTTCCACACGGGTATAGGCAGACTTTGCAATTTTCCTGCTGGAAATCGACGCTCCGCCTTCACTTGTTGACACGTGAGACACTGCGCCACGAACTCACCTATATCTTTCTTCATGCCCGGCAACCAATAATGCAATTTCAAATCTCGATACATTTTGGTGCCGCCCGGGTGAATACTATAGGGAGATTGATGCGCTTCTTGCATAATCGCCCTCCGAAGGTCGTTATCCTTGGGCACGCACCAACGATCCCGGTATCGCAGTGCGCTGTCGGCTCCAATGCCAAAATCATCGGCACTACCGCTCTTAACTCTGCCCCGCACCTTTTGGAGAAGTTCATTCGATGCTTGTAATCCTTTAATTTTCTCAAACAAGGTTGGCTGCACAACTAAAGTGGCAAGTGTTGCCGGCACTCCCGGCGCCACAACTTCTAGACCANATCACCCAAATAGCGTCATGCCCGGCCTGTGAGCGAGGCAATCCCATCACGAAATCCATGGTGATCTTTTCCCATTTCCATACTGGAATCGGTAGGCTCTGCAATTTTCCCGCAGGAACTCGGTGCTCAGCCTTCACCTGTTGGCAAGTTAAACATCTAGCAACGAACTCACCAACATCCTTTTTCATCCCGGGCCACCAATAGAGCAACTTCAAGTCCTTGTACATCTTGGTACCTCCCGGATGTATAGCATACGGTGTTCGGTGTGCTTCTTGAAGAATGTCTTCTTTAATGCCCAAGTCCGCCGGTACACAAAGTCGTCCGCGGAAACGCATCAATCCATCACCGTCTAAGGTGAAGTCACCAGTGCGACCATCAATCATCTTAGTTCGGACCTTTTGCAACTCCGAATCGGAAGCTTGTTTTTCTTTAATCCTTTCCAAAAGTGTAGGTTGCACCACCAAAGCCATCAGTCTCAAAGGTGTATCAGGAGCCACCACCTCCAACTCCAACCGCTTCATCTGCTCGATCAACGGCGGTTGAGTAACCACAAGCATCGCTAAGTTCTCAGTCGATTTCCGACTTAGCGCATCCGCCACCACGTTAGCCTTGCCCGGGTGGTACAATATTGTCAAATCATAATCCTTGAGTAGCTCCAACCATCTGCGCTGCCTCAAGTTCAACTCCTTCTGAGTGAATAGATACTTTAAGCTCTTGTGATCCGTATATACTTCGCATCGTTCGCCATATAAGTAGTGGCGCCATAGCTTCAATGCAAAGACTACGGCCGCCAACTCCAAGTCGTGAGTAGGGTAATTCCTTTCATAATCCTTCAGTTGGCGAGATGCATATGCGATCACTTTCCCGTCCTGCATCAAAACACAACCCAATCTATTAAATGAAGCATCACTATAAATCACATACCCTGCCCCAGCAGTCGGCAAGGTAAGGATTGGGGCAGTCGTCAATCGCTGCTTCAACTCTTGGAAGCTTCTTTCACACGCATCATTCCAAATGAATTTAGTTCCCTTATGCGTGAGCCTCGTGAGGGGAGTGGATAACTTCGCAAATCCCTCGACGAACCGTCGGTAGTAGCCGGCCAAACCAATGAAACTCCGAATCTCAGTCACGCTCGTCGGCCTCAGCCAATCCTTGATAGCTTCAATTTTTCTCGGGTCCACGGCTATGCCTGATCCTGAAATCACGTGGCCCAAAAACGCCACCTCTCTAAGCCAAAATTCACACTTTTTCAACTTGGCGTAGAGCTTCTTTTCCCAAAGCACTTGAAGTACAAGTCTCAAGTGTTCCTCGTGATCCGCGTCACTCCGGGAATACACTAAGATGTCGTCGATAAACACCACAACGAACCTGTCTAAATAAGGCTTGAAAACACGGTTCATCAGATCCATAAAAGCTGCCGGGGCATTAGTAAGCCCGAACGGCATAACAGTAAACTCATAGTGTCCATACCGTGTTCTGAAAGCCGTCTTCGACACATCCTCAGGTCTGATCCTCAACTGGTGATATCCCGACTGCAAATCAATCTTGGAATATACACAAGATCCTTGGAGTTGATCAAATAGATCGTCGATCCTCGGTAATGGATACTTGTTCTTAATCGTGACTTTATTAAGTCAACGATATTCACGGCACAAACGAGTGATCCATCCTTCTCTTCACAAAGACAAACTGGTGCTCCCCACGGTGACCACTCGGTCGCACAAAACCCTTAATCAGGAGTCCTGCAACTGTGCCCTTCAGCCTCCTTCAATTCTGCTGGTCCCATTCCTTATAGGGCCTTAGTTGGATTCGGAGTATGCTCCGGGAACGAGAATTCTACCCACAAACTCAATCTCCCCTATCAGGCGGCATGCCTGAACGCTCCGCTGGGAAACACTATCTCAGACTCCCGCCACTACGCGGATAATTCCTCAACCACTAGGGTTGTTCATCCTACCGCGCAACACAATAGTAGCCAAGTGGCTACGCCAGCCTTACTAATCAACTAGCCCATAGCTCGAGAAAGATAACGTCATTGCAAACAGCGAACTCTGGCATCCTCGGTACACAACCTCTCGCATGCCCTGGCTCTTCTAAAACGTCACGTTCGATCTTACATCGAATTGGTTGCAAAGTACTTAAGAATACCAATCATGCCCATACAACGTCAAACTCCCGAGTTTATGCAAGGCTTAGCAAGTCCACCGCAGCAATCCAGTCTCCAATCCTAAAGGGCACTTGGGCGGCAAAACTTCCGAATGTCTAAAGAGTGATCGGGTACAACGACTCGATCCCGGGTGCGTACAAGGTATACAAGTGGGGATGCCACTGCACTGCGAACAGCCCGCGTCATGATATGAATGTGATGCACCGGTTATCAAACCAAAGCTCTAGCTCGATTACCTAAAGTAAAATATGATACTGCGACCACATTCTCGAGTCTGCCGCGCTCCTCAGGCTGTGGCCGCGTACATGCCGCCCGCTCGGGTCCTGTCGTGACCTCCTCGTCTTGCCGCTGAACTTGGCTGCGTCGCCTGCCCTGGTATCGCAGAAGGTCCCCTGGCTGGGGACCTTGGTGATGCTGGTGCCAGATGCACGCAGATGCGCGCTGGCATGGACTCCCGGGCAGTCGACTGGAAGTGGCTTCCGGCCACACAAAAAGCACCTGCCCCCGGCTGCGTGAAGCACTGCCGCGGCGTAATGTGGACCGCACACAGATCACGCAGCGGGGGGTCCTGACGACGCTTCGGTCCTCCTCGCTGAGTAGATGGCCACGTCTCGGCGCCTGGCTCTGCGCTCCTGTCGGTGCCTCGGGCGGCCTCCGTGAGTGCGTCTGAACTACGCACCCTCAGCCGCGGCATCTTGCCCTCCCTTTTCTCCAAGTCTCTGCGACGCTCTTGCAGATCCGTCGCTACCTGCTCCACGATTCAAGGCTCGATCCACAACTCCCGGTAGGTCTGAGGTTGGAAGACTGCACCAAACGGAAGATAGAAGGCGGCAAAACCCCGCTCAAAGATCGGGGCCTTGTCCTCGTCATCCGTACCACAAAAAGGCACACAATGGAGTAATCGAGAAAATCCCTCTCGTACTCGGCCACGGACGCCTCCTCCCTCTGGCGCAGAAGCTGCGCAAGTCCTGCTCCATCTTCCTCTTGACGTCTGGTAGGAAAATAGTGCGCCAGAAGGAGCTCCTTGAATCGCGTCCATGTGATCGTCGTGTCAAGTCGGTGGCTGGGATTTGTCCTGCGATATCCAACCCCACACGGTAGGCCTCGCCGTCAAGGGAAGTGAGTGGCGAGCCAAACTCTGTCCCGCTCCTCCACAAAAGTATCTCGAAACAGTTTCTCATGTGCATCAACCACTTCTCAACAATCAGTGGTCGACATTCTCGCCGTCAAACATTCCTCGGGCTGCACCTCCTGAACTCGCTGGATGGCGCTCCATAAGTCTTATTCCGCTCCGCTTCCCTCGGCCATCACGGGGGAATGCTGCCCCTGTCACCGGTCTCTGAACAGGGTAGTTGCCGCAGCCACTCCTCCCGAGGTGCGGTCGCCGGATGCCGCACGTGAAGAACTGGGCGCGGGGGACTGCCCTCCGTTGCCGACGGTCCACCACGGGTGCTGGCCGGTTGTGGGAACCTGTGTCTCCCTCGAAGCGGCCGCCTTGCTGAAGTAGTGAGGTCTCAGATGCTTCATCCGCGCCTCCTGTCGCTGAGCACCTCAGCCTTGTCGCTGCGCCGCTGCAGTCTGCTGCTGCAACAAAATCAGTGAGAACCGCAAGCTGGGCCCTCAAATCACGGACCTCACTGGATTCCGGAAGTAGCGGAGGTTCTCGACCTCCTCGGGGGTTGTGCCGCATCATCCGCCCCGGAGACTGGGAGCTTGTAATCGGCATCGTCACTACAAAGCATGAAAGCGCAAGTTCGTAACCCACGCTATCGCATCCCGCTCAAATAGATTAAAACCCAAATCATGCGAAAGTAAGGAAGTGTCCTTCACTACTAACTTCCGATGTTACGTTGTCGGCCGCCAACGTAACCCTCCGCGAAGTTAGAAGCCATACACTCCGACTCAAACTCTAACTTTCTAGAGTTGTCATATTACCCAAATCATGATACTTTCGCTCACAAGTCGAATAGCCCTCGTCTCTCACGAGCCTATCTCCTATAGTCCAACCGGCTAAGTGTTTGCTAGGTCCACCTAAGATTCAACCCTAGGCTCTGATACCAAATTAATCTGTCACGCCCCCGGGACCGGCGGAGGCCCTTCGGTTAGCCGTGCCCAGACCCGCCATATGTCTACACATATAAGGCGTCTACAATAAAAAGCGGAAGTAAAGGCAAGCAGTAGAGCAAGTAGAACGAAGTGAAATGACTAACAACTAATTATATCACGAGCGAGTAAAGTTCTAACATCTACACCAATAGTAATAGAACATAAACTACACATGAAAGTAAACATAGAGTTTACAGTATCAGCCTCTAATACAAAAAATGTGGTCCCTAATACACTGGTAGAACTCTCAACCTCTCCAAAATAAAAACACAACGGAGAGGTAGACCACCTAAAAATCGTCCTCGAAGGAAGCTAGCTCGAAGCAACTCCCTTCCGCGGTCCCTGGCTCACCCTGAGTGGAAGGCTGCTGAAAACATCGAGAAAAGGAGGCGTGAGAACGATAATTTATAGTTCCAGTGGGCAATTACTGACCTCAGCTATGCTCCACTAGGCCCCAAAAATAAGGGTAAGCAACGATAATAATAATGAGCAATAAAAAGGAGCATGTAATTAACTGCTGAAAGAGGAGAACATAAGTAAAGATGCTATGCTACTATATCCCTCATAAGAACGATGTCAAACTGTTGTACATCTATTCCATCATAAGGAAAAGTAACCAATGCAATAGTTTACTGTTTACAACCCTTTAATCATACATGATGTATAAGGCTCTATCATGGGAAGCCAAGCATACTGTGATGAAATAGGTAACTGTCAAGTATACTACATGTCTCAGCTATACTAAAAGCATATAAATGTAACTCAATACTAACCCTATCTAGTAGTGATTATCCATTCTCGACGCCGTATCGATTCTTCATTTCAATTAAGGACCTACAAAGGTTAGTCAGCTTGTGCGCCTAAGTGCCTGTGGTAGCCCAACATCCCTACTCATGGAATGTGTCTGTCCCACTCGACCCGTAGGCTTCTCAATACGCACGAGCGAACAAAGTCGCGTAGGCTAACTCCGGAGTGCCGGCTTGTAGGGAGCGACCCTCACAAGAATGTGCGAATGAGCACAAATGGCAAGCAAGCAAAGTCAAAGTTTCAAGCACCCAATCCTCATGTCTCTAAATGGTATAGACGCTAGCATCCCGAAGGTCTAGTCCAAAGTAAAATGTGAAGTCCCAACACACACTTGCCTTAGTGCCTCTTTATGACCATTAAGCTCCACAACTAATCATGTTCCAATTAAGACATTAACATTAATACTCACTAGCCCCGCGGCGCCCAATGCCTCTTTCATGACATTGCCCAATCTCACATATATCTAAGTCCCTAAGCCTCACTAGGCTCTTCAAAAATCCTAATGTCACATCTGGTATATGTTTGATGCATGAAAGCAAGGTTCGTTTTCATAGTAGGGATTGTGATTTCAAGTCTCAACTAGAATGCTAGGCCACACATGCATGCTCTCTACTATATAGAGGTCCCAAATTACTACACTAATCTATGCATGTTAAGCATTCTAAAATTCATAATAAATGTATTTAGCATGAATATGCATGAATTAATAGTATGCGAAACACTTATCACCAAATATGAGGATTTCTCATATCATAGGCTAGGTCAAACCCACCGACGACAACGAAGCTTTTCGTTTGCTCCAACGGAGGATCCCCTAGCTTCCTAGCACCCTAGGAACATCAAAATGGTGTCATCCAATCGATACGAAGAGCGATTTTGCTTCGATCATAACCTAGGAGCAAAAAGGGCCAAACTCACCTCAAGAGTAGAAATCTTCTCTAAGCTCAAAAGAGAGCAAAGGTTCATCCAATCCAAGCCAAGGAAGGTTCTAAACCCACCAATCTAGTCTCTAAAGCCTAGAATCAAATCCCCAAAATAAATCCTAAGTATCAAATCTAGGGTTCCAACTCAAAATTTAGCAAAAACATGGATCAAAGGCTCAAATCATGTTGCTAACCTCTCTAGAACTTCAAATCAAGCTCCAAATGCTCTAGGTTCCAAGATTTCTCCTCCACTTAGCTCCAACTCCAAGCTCTTGGCTTCAACCATGTGGAATAACACCAAAAGGGAAAAAGAGAAGAAGAATCCATCAAAACATGCAAAAGGGGATCAAATCCAAGTTGGAAGGGTTGGAGAGGGTTCCCTTACCTTGTCTCCTGCTGTTTCAAGCTCAAAGAAACAGCTAAGGGGCGTGGGGGAATAAATAGAAGAGATACAAACGCAAAAACACCCCTGCAGTCCAAACTGTGCGAAATCTGCCGCCTTGTACCGGTACACGGGCCCTTGTACCGGTACAAGGTCCACGAAATCCAAACCCGAGGCTCGGGTTGCGCTGTTCTGCGGCACTGTACCGGTACAGGCCCGATGGCTGTACCGGTACAACCATCAACATTGTACCGGTACAAGACCACCCTTGTACCGGTACAAGGCCTGCGAAAATGCAAACCCGAGGCTCGGGTTTGCTAGTTCGCGACTCTGTACCGGTACAGGCCCAACCTTGTACCGGTACAAGCCCGCCAGACAGCCAAACCGAGAGCTGACCAAAATCCAAATTTTTGGGTTTTGGTGCAAGGCTTCGTACCACACTCCTCGGGACACGTGCCACAGGTCGGAACACAGTCAACGACCTACCAGAAAATCTGGAAAAGCTCAGAGCACAGCTAATCACTCGAACCTCGCAATTCGCGAAAGTCCAGCGTGTTACAGGGATACATGGAATACATCATGTACTCCCGCAAGCCTCGGTGGTAAGGCCAACTTGTAGGCCACAGCACCAACTCGTTCCAAAATCCCGAAGGGTACGATACAGCGGGGACTTAGCTTCCCGCGAACACCGAACCGCTTAACTCCTCGCATCGGCGATACCTTTAAAAATACGCGGTCTCCTACCGCGAACTCGATATCTTTTCGCCGTTTGTCGGCATAACTCTTGTGCCTTGATTGCGCCGTCACTAATCTTTGTCGGGCAAAGCGAACTTTTTCCTCCGCCTTCCGCACCACATCCGGGCCCAGAACTAGCTTCTCACCCACATCGCTCCACTGTATTGGCGAGCGACATTTCCTTCCATACAAGGCCTCGAATGGCGCCATCGTAATGCTTTCTTGATAGCTATTGTTGTATGCGAATTCCGCCATCGGCAAGTAATCGTGCCATCCGCCCTTATAATCAAGCACACACGCTCGAAACATGTCCTCAAGTATTTGAATAGTCCTTTCCGATTGACCGTCACTTTGAGGATGGAATGCCGTACTAAAGTCGAGCCACGTGCCTAATGCATTTTGTAAGCTCTTCCAGAAATGAGATGTGAACCTAGGGTCCCGATCCGATACAATAGATACCGGAACCCCGTGAAGTCTCACCACCTCGTCAATGTAGACTTGAGCTAACTTGTCTTCTGACCAAGTAGTGTGGATCGGCAAAAAGTGTGCCGACTTTGTCAACCGGTCCACGACTACCCAAATCGCGTCATGTCCACCTTGTGACCTAGGCAAACCTGTCACAAAATCCATTGCGACGCTTTCCCTTTTCCACACGGGTATAGGCAGACTTTGCAATTTTCCTGCTGGAAATCGACGCTCCGCCTTCACTTGTTGACACGTGAGACACTGCGCCACGAACTCACCTATATCTTTCTTCATGCCCGGCAACCAATAATGCAATTTCAAATCTCGATACATTTTGGTGCCGCCCGGGTGAATACTATAGGGAGATTGATGCGCTTCTTGCATAATCGCCCTCCGAAGGTCGTTATCCTTGGGCACGCACCAACGATCCCGGTATCGCAGTGCGCTGTCGGCTCCAATGCCAAAATCATCGGCACTACCGCTCTTAACTCTGCCCCGCACCTTTTGGAGAAGTTCATTCGATGCTTGTAATCCTTTAATTTTCTCAAACAAGGTTGGCTGCACAACTAAAGTGGCAAGTGTTGCCGGCACTCCCGGCGCCACAACTTCTAGACCAAACTGCTGCATCTCCTTCTGCAAAGCCGGTTGAGGTGTAATTTTCGTCGCCAAATTTTCCACCGACTTTCTACTTAGAGCATCGGCCACGACGTTCGCTTTCCCGGGGTGGTAGAGAATCGTGACATCATAATCTTTGAGCAACTCTAACCACCGCCGCTGTCGCAAGTTTAGCTCCTTCTGGGTGAACAAGTATTTGAGACTTTTATGATCAGTGTAGATCTCACAATGTTCCCCATACAGGTAATGCCTCCATAATTTTAGCGCGAAAACAACCGCCGCTAGCTCAAGATCGTGAGTCGGGTAGTTCTTTTCGTAACTCTTCAACTGGCGCGAAGCATAAGCTATGACCCGGCCGTTTTGCATTAAGACACACCCGAGACCGATGTATGAAGCATCACTGTATACGACATAACTCTCTCCCGGCGTCGGCAAAGCAAGCACCGGGGTAGATGTCAGCCTATTCTTTAGCTCCTCAAAGCTCCGCTCACACTCGGGGCTCCAAATATATTTTACCCCCTTGTGCGTAAGGCACGTTAGTGGAGTCGTTATCCTAGCAAACCCCTCCACGAACAGCCGGTAATAGCCCGCAAGTCCAAGGAAGCTATGAATTTCTGCTACACTTGTCGGGCGAGGCCAATCTTTAATCGCCTCAACTTTCTTTGGTTCCACCGAGATGCCATCTCCGGATACAACGTGACCTAAGAAGGTAACCTCCGAAAGCCAAAACTCACATTTCTTTAGTTTTGCTAAAGCTTTTCCTTCCGGAGTATCTCCAATACGAGTCTTAGATGCTCCTTGTGTTCTTCTTCTGTCCGAGAATATACCAATACGTCGTCAATGAAAACCACGACGCACCGGTCCAATAGCGGACGGAAGATTCATTAGGTCCATAAACGCCGCCGGGGCATTAGTGAGCCCGAATGGCATGACCGTAAATTCATAATGGCCATACCGCGTACGGTACGCCGTCTTGTGCACGTCCTTGGGCCGTATCTTCAACTGATGATACCCCGACTGCAGATCAATCTTGGAATATACCCTTGACCCCTGCAACTGGTCGAATAAGTCATCAATTCTCGGCAACGGGTATTTGTTCTTGATCGTCACTCTATTCAACTCGTGATAGTCAACGAAGAGTCGGAGTGTGCCGTCTTTCTTCTTTACAAATAGCACCAGAGCTCCCCACGGGGACACGCTCGGCCGCACGAAGCCTTTATCGAGCAAATCCTGCAACTGGGCCTTCAACTCCTTTAGCTCCACCGGTGCCATTCTATACGGAGCTTTCGAAATTGGCGCCGCCCCGGGAATCAAGTCAATGACAAACTCGACTTCCCGATCCGGGGGCAGTCCCAGTAACTCCGCTGGGAATACATCCGGATACTCACGCACAACTCGAATACTGTCCAGCTCCCGGTATTCCTTTTGAGGGTCTACGATGGTCGCCAAATAAGCCTTGCAATCACCTTTAATCATTCTCTTCGCCCTCACCGTCAATATAGTTGCTGTGAAGCGTTTCCCTTTGCACGCCCGATACACAAACTCCTCTTGGTTAGGCTCACGGAACGTGATCACCCTTCTCTCGCAGTCTATAACCGCGTAATACTTGGAGAGCCAATTTATCCCCAAGATTACCTCGAAGCCCCATATTTCCTTTAACACTAGGAGGTCGATCGGCATAATCCAATCACCTATCTGCACTGGGCAGTCCAAGCACTCACCGTGGACGTCGAACGAGTGCTCAGGAGTGTTTACCGACCAATACTCCTCGCTATGAGTGATCTCTATGTTATGAGCTTGTGCAAATGATGCTAATATGAATGAATGAGATGCACTCGTATCGAATATGGCTCTAGCTCTAGTGCCTCTGATAAGAATAATACCTGCCACGACGTCGTCGGGAACAATAATTGGTGGCTCCTCCACCTGAGTGGCAAATACCCGCCCACTAGGTGCTCGAGAGGCCTCCGGCTGACGAGGCGCCGACGATCGTCCAGCAGATGTTGCGGGTGGCAGTCCCGCCAGCTGTCGCTGAGTGTACTAGACAGATGTTGATGACGGGGCTGGGGACGCGCCGCCCGGGCACTCTCGGCCTATGTGGCCTGCCTGGCCACACCGAAAACACCGCCCCTCTTGCTGTGGGCAAGCGGTAACCCGGTGGTCTTCACCGCAGATCACACATGGATAGGTGATACGGCTCTAGGTCTGACTCCTACCTCCCCGCCACTGTGATCGCGGAGGTCGCTGGGGTCACTTAGAACTCGATTGCCCCGCAGATCCACCAGCCAATCGCTTCTTGGACTTATCTCTTTCCCTGTCCCTCTCAAAAGTCTCGCGCTCATCACGCACGATGGCATTCCCGCGCTCCACTCAAAGCGCGCGATCGAGCACATCCTCAGAAGTCTTCAATCGGAAGGCATGTATGACCTTAAAAATCTCGGGTCGCAACCCGCGCTCGAATACCTCCGCTCGGTCCCTATCACCGTGAACCAAGCCCGGCACACAGTTAATCATGTGCGTGAATTCCCTCTCGTACTCCCGCACTGATCTGCTTCCTTGCCTTAGCTCCCGAAAATCCTCCTTGATTTTTCTTTTGTCACTCTCGGGGAAATACTCCATAAGCAGCATCTCCCGAAACGCCTCCCAAGTAACAAAAGCGTGCTCTAGCGAGCGATTTTTCTTCGCTTGATTCCACCACAACCGGGCCGACCCATCGAAACAATGAGCTGCAAGATGAACTTTATCCTTCTCGAGGGTATAGATATCCTCGAACAAGGCCTCC
This sequence comes from Ananas comosus, assembly GCF_001540865.1. Classification (NCBI taxonomy): domain Eukaryota; kingdom Viridiplantae; phylum Streptophyta; class Magnoliopsida; order Poales; family Bromeliaceae; genus Ananas; species Ananas comosus. The sequence goes on along the minus strand of NW_017893335.1, from coordinate 47,312 downwards.
ATCGCGGATAGCCAACTCTCCATCGTCCATGGGTCATTCACATCACCGTTGAAGGTCCGAGGGTTGAATCGCTTGAATGCCGTCAGCGCCGCCAACGTGCGCTTCTGCTCGGCTTCAAGTACATCGGGGATAGAAGCCGATGAACCCGATGCCGTCGGAGGAACCATCGTCACTGGTGCTCCCGCCACCGCAGGAGGTAGTGCTATAGGAACAGCCGGTGGGGGTGGATCCCTCGGCACTGATGCCGCCGCGGCCTATTGCGCCATCATCTCGTGGAGCTGTCCAATCTGGTCCTCTTGTTGTCGCATAGCCCCGGCCAAAGCCGCTACCTGGGCTCGCAACTCGCGCACTTCGTCCGACCCCGACTGTCCGGGCTCCTCCCGAAGCTCCACCGGTGTGGACCTCGTAACTCTCCTTGGTGGTGCCATTGCGTCCTGAAACGCAATGCACACACACATTAGCCCTCGAAACACGTGACTCTTACACATTCCAAATATCCACCCAATTAAGCGAAAGCAACAAGCATAATCGTTTCCACTCTTGGTGTCATGTGGTCGGCCGCCCCTGTAAGGACTGAGATTTTTGCAGTGTAGCTAAACTCTCAATTGACGATGTTTTTGTGTGTAATTTAATTACAAAAGCACTCGTCAAGTTTCGGGCGAAAACGAGTTAAAACGGAAATTCTACGCGATTTCCAAGTTTTCACTTAAGTGAATAGTAACTCAATTTTCCGGAGAAGCCGCGGTGAGAAGTTGGCTTCTGGCTCGTACCGGACTCCGATCATAGCAGTCCAATAACTCGTTTCGACCGGTTCAGCTGTTCTGGAACCAATGGCGTTGACGGATTTTGAGTTTGACGCACGGGATTTCGAGAAAATCCAAAAATACATGTTTTATATGTATTTATGTGTGTGTTTCCTTCTATTGGAAGAAGGTTGGATTTTGTCATGAATCCGTGGTCGATCGAGATGAAACGAAATCGTAGCTTTGTTGTCTCCGTCGTGCTGATCGCACTGGTGCGAACCGTTCGCGAATCTGACGGACGGATCTGCGGAGATCGCGCGTTGATCGAGGAAAGGTCGATAGTGGCAAAACGGTATTTTCATAAAAATCGCGATATTTTATGTACCGTTTCGCTTGGGATCGCACGTGGAGGGGCGTTCATGCGTTTTAATCGTTCTGTGAGGGACTCGGATTGTAATTCTGATGTTTGGGGGACCTTTTTGCATGTTGCACCTTACTTTTATAGGCTCTTTAGGGTTTGGAGCCACTCAACCCTAACCCTAGCCTTGCCCTAGCCCCCTAGCCGCCTCCTACCTCTTCCCTGCACTTGCTGCGCGTGCCCTGGCCGCCGCCGATCGAGCCCCGGCCGGCCAACCACGCGGCAGCCACCACTCTCCATCTTCTTCCCTCTCTTTCTCTCTTCCTCTCTCCTCTCGGGTTGTGTGGAGGCCCGAGACCTTTCGGGAACCCTCCCTCACGTGTGCCGCCGTGCTCCGGCCACCTTTCCCCTCGCCAGGCCGAGCGCCTGCGCCCGCCGCTGCCGCCCCACATCTGCCAGCCCAGACCGAGCCCTGGCCGTGACCCACTCGTGACCTCCCTCCTGCACCGCCGCCGCCTGGAAACCCTCCCGCCGACACCCTCCGTGCCTGGGCGCCCCTTCCCGCCGGTCGCCGCCGCCCCGGCGCGCCGCCTTCGCCGCCTCGGCCAGCCGCGGCCGCCCCAGCCCGAGCCCAGGCCGATCTTGTTTGCGACCACTTTCCCGCGCCGCCGCCGCTCGAGGCCGCCTCCTTCCTCCTCCTCCGGCCTCTGGGGACCCGCAGTCGTCGTCCCCGACCTTCCCCAGTCGCCGCCGTGGCCGCAGCTTCCTTGGAGTCCGTGCCCTAGCTCTTGCGGGCCGAGCTTGCTCCGCCGCTGCCACTGCCGCTTCTCGTCACCAACCGAGGTGAGCACGGAGTTCCTCACCTTCCCCTCACCCGACTCAGGGCCCCGCGCGCGCCGCCGTGCCGCCGGAGGCCGGCCGGAGCAAGGTTGCTCCGGCCAAGCCCGAAATAGGGCTTATTTGAGTGGGTTTCTTGTTCTCGGCTTCCCGAGCTCCCCCGATCTCTACGGAAGGGAGCACGATGATCCTGGCAAGTTGTTGATCATCGTGCTCACCTTAGTTTCTGTCGGGGAGACTCCGTTCTGCTGTTTTGGCGGTGTCGACCCCGTCGAGCCTGTTTGGCTGCTGTTTTGAGTTTGCGCACGCTTATCCGGCGATCCGAGGCTGTTCCGATGCTCCGGAGGTGAGCACGGTGACTGCCGGTCAGTGTTGATCACAATGCTCACCTTCCCTTGGATCATAAGTGTCCGATTAGTTTTGTTCGGCGCGATCTTCCCTGACTGCGCGCTATTCGCTGAACCTTCGGGTTGCTCCCGCGCTTCCCACAGCGAGCCGCTGTGCTTCGGATCATGAGCACGGACTCCGGTACATCGAGACCTATCAGTACGTGTCTCTGCGAACTTCGGAAGTCCTCGGTTTGCGTGAACGAGCCGCTTGATCGCTCAAATTACAGAAAATGATGAGATTTTATGTAATTAGAGGGTCTTTTATGCATTTGTGCTTTGCGTGGCTACTGTGGGCAGTGTGTGGGAGTTTGTAATGACCGCTGGACTGATTGTCCATGGTCCGTTAGCTTTCGCGGAAATCGGTAGGTAGATTTCGGTGCGTTTTTCGGCAAAATTCGCCGAAAGAACGCGGTTTCGATTCGGATTCTTTCCGACGGTGTTTGGTTGCTTCGTGTTTTGTCGCTGAGCCTTGTTGGCTGGTCACCATCATCATTTTGTGGGTTCGATGATGATGGGTGAGCGACGGTGGGTTCCGGTGTCGAAATAGACACTTCCGGGAACCCGGATTCGTACGATTATCCGGCGATGATCGTATGGTTGTGTTACCTCGTGTTCACTGCCAAGGCATCCAAATTGGAGTGCTTTGGGGCAGCGGGTGACTCGTGGCACGAGTCGGTGAGTTCGGGACACTTAGTGGGTCCCAACGACGTCCCGGTGTGGTTTTCGGGACTTCCGGTGAGTTACGGTAATCGGTTTTGGGAAACCGATTACGGGGATCCTGTGTGGGGGTTTGTGAGTCTCGTGCTTTGGGTTAGTGGTTTGGATTCTGACTTGGTGGATCTTCTTAGGTCCGGTAGACTCTGTGCGTACCCAGCGTTCCGACGCGACAGTGACAGGTGGGTGCTTCGAGCTGGTAGTCGGTGAGAGCGTTTCACCTCCTTCTCCTGTTTTTCTATTCCAGTATATTAGCTCTACATGTCAGTTGTTTGGTTATCGTTTGGTTATCGTATTTCGTTGACTGCATTGGTTAGTGATTGATAGACATGTAGAGCAGGTTGCATTTGTATTTCAGTATCTCTGTGGACCTTGGGTCCAGGCAACACATCGACTCTCTTGTCGTGTGTTTCGATCTGGTTGATCGAGGTTCGGCGTTGTACGCCCTAGCATCTATTTCAGTTCGGCGTTGTACGCCCTAGCTTCTATTTCAGTTTGGCATTGTACGCCCTCGTTGTTGGCTTCGGCCTAGGCACCGGCTTTAGCCGGGTTTGTTTTTGTTTGAGCATACCAGCATGACTTAGTCACGGCACTTGGGGGTATTCATGACACCGGATCGGTTTGGCCACCGATCGGAGGTGTACTTATCCGGATAGGTCGTCCTGCGGGGCGGATGGATCAGGTCGGTGCAGTTAGTGACAGGCAGCGCTTGAGGTCTGCGGACCAATACAGCAGGTACAGATTGGGTACAGTTTCTATTCAATACTTTGAGGCATTCCTTGCATTGTTATCTATACAGTAGCAGGTTTATTTATTGCTTCTTATTTATCTGTTGTAGCTACTGTAGACTTTTCATATCAGCATCTATATTTGTTTATCTATCTCCTTTGGTTTCCGGTGATTACGACTTGCCTTCGTGGCTCTGTCGTACCCACTGAGAAAACCATGGTTGCGGTTTCTCACCCCCCATTCCCCCGAGGTGATATAGACGAGGAGTTGGATTTTGGGCTCGACGAGAGGACGATCTAGCTAGTATGGTATAGCGATCCCCACCCTGGTTGTATTTCTTTCCCGCCTTTAGTAGTCATTTAAATAATGGTTCAGTTAGCTGATCTTTATGATTGTTTGAATGTTGGTGATCTAGTTTTGGTAGATCTGTGGATGTTTTCGTTATTTATGCATGTGAACTGAGGTTTGTGGACTTGGATGTTGATTCTATGGATATCGGATTTTCTTGTATTTACATATCGTGGTTTTCTACCCCTCGAGGTAACTGGTTTTCAAAACAGCGTTTCCTTATGGGAAACAGTTTTAAAAAGGTTTTCAAATGATTTTTCATGATGAATGAATTAGAGTTCAAAAATAAAAGCTTCTGTGTGGGGAGCACTTTTAAATAGGATGGTTGTTGTATTGTGCATTGCATCATCCAGCGCTTAAGGAGTGCTTAGAGGCATGCATCATTCTAAGGATTGTTAGCTGTATGGAAATACATATTATGCTTTGGTTGTTGATTGGTAAATGTAGGTTGTGGTTGAGATCCTGTTGTATCCATTCGTACGCCGTGCAAATACAAAGGAGACTCTGCCCGAGTGGACAGAGGAACTTTGTATTTGTGGCGGGTCTGTACGTCACGTGGGCCAGGTTGGAAAAAAAAAAAATGGCACATCTTCCGCGACTCTGAGTTTTCAAAATGGTAATGGCTTTTAAAATCGGCCCCGGGGCGTGACAGCCCCACAAGGTCCCTTAAGTAGACAATAATTAAGCCTTCTAGTCCATCTCTACTTCCTTCTAGAGAAGTGTTACCATTAACCCAATTACTCGCTTTCGCATAAACCAAGTCCACGTTGAATGTTTTCCTAAGTCCCTACAGTCTCCAACCTATGGTTTTTAGGTCATTCCTAGACTTTTTCTTTCCACTTCTCTCTGATACCATTATATCTGTCACGCCCCCAATCCCCGCCAATTTGGTCGGGTTCAGGTCACGTCAAGAGACGCCGAACGGACAGAGCCTCCCCTGTCTACCCAAAGCTCTAGCAACATGTATAAATAAGCAATCAACAAGAGATTTGCATATATAATACAAGGCTTGCACGAGGGCAAGCAACAACGGAAGCGAAAGCTCTAAGCTAAATATACAACATACATGATATTTGATTAAATTTAAACCAAATACAAGTAAACAAAACTATTACATTCCATTCATCCATCATATCTTTTTGCATTTAGCTATCCACCAATTACATGATTGTTTACAACTTTACATCTATAAGTCAACAAAAGAAGTTGATACATGTAAATATAGGAATGACTACAAAATGCAAAATATCCCCGGTGGCCGCTACCTACGGCGCTAAACCCTTGCCTCGGTCCTCCGCCGCCCCGCTCGTGCTAGGACCTGTAGGGTTAGTGGTGTGAGAACTAAACAAAGTTCCCAGTGAGTTCGGCATCCGACCTCGCCGACTTACCTATTAGGTCTATCCAGGCATAAGTATTTCAAGGAAAAAAAAGTAACCAACACTAATGCATCTAATACTATGCCTGCGGAAGAATGTCAGTGGGTACATATACTAAATGCAATAATAGAAATGCATGCATCCTCAAACCATAAATAAGCTTTGGCACTTACCCAATCATACCGGTTAACTTTGTTAACCCCAATAACTCATAACCCAAAATTCCTTTCTTTACCGTGGAGGCTCCAAGCACTACCGACCCGAGGGACCGTCTGCAGGGACCGCGCTCCCTGTGGTGACGATTTTCGGAAACACACTGCTTGAGGAGGAGCAACTTCCCTCAAGCCAAGACTTGTCATGAGTGTCGATCAAATCCCTAATTTGAGGATACTAAGCCACATGCCACGATGCCACTCTTGTGATAGGTTTTCTACCTATGTTTTCATGCCACTTTCTAGTCGATCTCGTCACAATGCCACTATAAGTTAAATCTATGTTTAACATCCATTTGTCCAAGCCAATCTATCTCTCTATTGTCATTGTCACCATTTGTTTACCTATGTTAAGTCCAAGTCCCACTATCATGCAATTCCTAGGGTTCAATAACACATGCCCATCATGGTTCCATTTCTCTCTATTTTCAAATACCCTTGCAATAAACATAATGGAAACAACCAAAATTCACATGTAAATTATCCGTAATATGCATGAAGGAATAAACAACCATATGCTCAAGAATAGAGAAATAGACATAGAAGGGAATCCAACGATTCCGGCGTGCACCCCCCACCTCTAATGGTCGTGTGGGTGTATAATATGAAGGCTCCCAAACGCTACGAACGCCGGCTCCGCGTCCTATAACCAAATTAGTGCCCCATTAGGCCGTTTATACATGAACTATACTTAAACATTTTCGTAACGTTGAACGGAGTTGTCCAACGTGTTTAAGACACCCCCAATTAGGTTTCTATGAGATTAATTTGTCCCCGAAAAATTCTAGCGCAAAAGCCCTAATTTCCAAGCCCTAACCTTGCCATTTAGGGTTTCCCCTTGGATTGATCTCAACCCTAAGCAAATAATAGCTTAAAATCATCTAAGAAGCATTTTATTAAGGTTTCCAAGCTTTTGGAACCAACCCTAGGACTTCTACAGTGAACCCTAATCATCCACTATGAGAGCACTTGAGCTCTCATGGGTTCCATGGTGTTCAAGGCCTTTAGAGGGTTCCCAAGGTTAAAAACAACCCAAAACTCCAAATCTTAGGGATCAAAACCAAACCCTAGACTCTTTTATACCAAAAACTCACCTTAGCCCAAACTCTTCCAAGTCCTTCTTGTAGGAGAGTTTGTAGAACCGACCAAAGCCTCCAAATCTACTTTCTCCTTGCTTCTTCTTCTTCTTCTCCAAGCCCTAGAGCTAGGGTTCTAGAGAGAGAATGAGAGAAATGAGAGAGGGGGAGAGAAATGGCTATGGGAGAGACGGGGATAGCTATATAAGGTGCTGTGACAGTTGCACTTTGGCCCCTCCACTTTCTTCACAGTGCACTGCCCAGACTGGGCTATTTTCACTGTCGGGGACCGGTCTCCCCGACCAGGGACCGGTTCCCGAACGATGGGTTTCCAGGACTTAGCCAAACTTTCTGGTTTTTGGCTGGCTGCGCAGCGAGAGACCGATCTCTCCTTAAGGGACCGGTCTCCTGAGGACCGGTCTCACTTCCAGGGACCGGATGCCTCAGGATTCCTGGCAGGCTACGCGTATGGGGACCGATCTCTCCTTCAGGGACCGGTCCACGAGAGCACAAAATCTGGGACTTAGCCAGATTTTGGGATTTCACTCTCTCTCGGGTCCCTTTGCCCTATAGATAGGCTCCAATGCACTTAGGGCCTATACTCACTCGTTCCACTCCGGGTTCCGCTCGTTTCGACGGAACTCGGCACAATTTACGAGGGATGTGGTATGTTACACAGCCCATATAAGACCCCAACACTCTCTTCTCTTCACAACAAGCTGAGAACACCCCTTCTCTCATATTTCTCTCCTCCTCTCTCTCTAAAAGCTCTCTACCAAGGTGGATTAGGGGAGGATTTGGAGCAGATTAAGAGGAGATTTGGACTTTTGAAGGGTTTGGGTCTCTCCTACAAGGTGGACATTGGAGAGCTAGTGGCCAAGGTAAGGTTTTATGTAAGAACGATGTTAGGGCTTGGTTTATGCCCCAAATCTTTTGGATTTGATCTTCTTGCATGTGTAGGAACCTCGTAAAGACTATAGAACACATGAAAAACCATGTTTGCTCAAGTGCTCACATGGTGGTTTGCTAGGGTTCATGTTAGATGACATAGGAATGTTTGGAATGGTTTAAAAATGGTTTTAGAGAAGTTCTTAGATAGTTCTATGCTTGTTCTTGCTTAGCTCTAAGATCAATTCAAGAAAAATTACAATATGACATTGTTAGGGCACCAAAATTGGGGCTTTTGTCTTAGATTGTTTTCAAGGAAAATTGACCTTGTAGAAACCTTATTAGGGGTATTTTCGACTAGAATATGCGCTCGGTTCGGTGATCCGACGAGTGTATGCGAAGGAATTGACGAAAACATTGTTCTTGATGCAGATAGCCGCAGCACGCGGGATATGCTTCCAAAAATCACCAAATTCGAACCCCAACTCCTTTGCTCCCATTAGAGGTGGGGGGTGCACTTTGGAATCGTTGGATTCCCTTCTATGTCAATATCATCTTTTATTGAGCATATATGTCAATAGTCATTCATGCATACTAGGGTAATTTACATGTGAATATTGGTTGGGCTTCAATTATATGCTTCTAACGTAGATGAACATAGTGATTGATATGAACCATAGAGGACATGTATATTGGAACCCTATACTTGTGTGAATGTGAGACTTGGTGTCACGCCCCGAGCCCGCCTCTTTGGTCGATTTCGGGCACGCCAACATACCGCCAAACGGACAGGGTTTCCCCTGTATCGTGCACAGAGTCTCCACTGTACGTTCTAGGCGTCGCAATCAATACAATGTACGAAGTTCCAACCAAGAACACATTTCAATCAAAGATTGCATAAGGAAGTATCAAAAGCATAAAACAACTAAAGCTATTAGAAGCATTCCCATTATATGCACTTTACATCTCATTTTCTTTTACATTCGACTTCCAAATACAATCATCGATTACATCATTTATTTACTAGTTTTGTCACAGCCCGCGAGCCCCGCCTATTTGGTCGAGGTCGCGGCGCCGACAGCGCCGAACGGACCGGGGATTCCCCTGTACCGCGAACAGAGTCTCCCCTGTACGTTCAAGGCATCGCAATCAATACAATTACAACAGGTTCCAAACAGGAACAGTATTCAACATACAACGATTGCATAAGGAAGATATCAAACAACATAAACACATCCTAAGTTATTACAAGCATTCACATTCATACTTTTTACATCCCAATTACTATTCCTTTTCATCCCAATGCAATCTAAGTTATTACATCATTTACTCATTACAATTTGATACATTGTGTTCTTTCCATTTTCTATACCTCTAAGCTATGTCGACGGGGTACTGCTAGCTCTGGTCTCTGTGGTAGGGCGCTAACTACGGAGCTACGCCCTCGCCTCGCGCCACCGCGCCGCACTCGTGCAAACCTGTAACACCCCAAAAGCAACGTGGGGTGAGAACTAACTCCATAGTTCCCAGTGGGTACGGCCACCCAAGGGAAAAGCTCGACCGACATGTCCGAAGGAGGCAAGCTGCAGGTTAGTTCAATAAACAGATAGATATGATAATAAGATCATGCAACTAACAATACCATGCATTGCCTCGCGATATGCAATATGAAGATCATGCAATAATGCAACTATACAACCAACTAGTAATTCAATCGATTACTACTTTCATCCAATTGACATTTAAGGTTTTCTGTCATGTACCATTTTAATCATAAGGTTTCATCTACCTTTACAAAGCTAGCCGCCCGACTCGGTCTTGAGTCAATCATCTGCGGAGTACCGCACAAAGCCAGGCACGAGGCGAAGGACATCTCACTTGCACCTCGGCCTTAAATCCCCTCAAGTAGGACAATCACTATAGCTCATAAGCTTGTTACCCAATCACTTGGCTAACCCGAAGGGGGTCGCCCTCAATCTCACATCTCAAAGTCTCATAGGGGAGAAGTCTCACTGAACTGTCCCCCGAGACCGCCTGCGGACAGCACACAGACCGTCCAGACAGCACACTGACTGTCCCTCTAGTGACCAACCTCCGGAGTGCACAGCTTGTGGGGAGCGACCCCTCCAAGCGCAGACAGGCTATGTGAGCACGATCCAATCTCTCAGAATTGGGAGCACCCTATCAACTAAGGATAGTATCAACATAGAACCAATAGGTTTCTATACTCATCAATCTAGTGTCTCAGCTACACTAAGATTCATATATGCCACTCGTCATAATTCAAGTGTTCTCGATGCATTACTTTTACCCAATCTCTAGGTTGTCATTTACCTAGGTCTTATCCACATTTATCATCTCATTGTAGGAAACCAAACATATCATTATATTAATACTACATTGTATTTCCAATGTCAAGTTTTCTAATCATCCAAGAGTTTTAAACTCAAGTCAACATGCATATGTTAATTAGCATATGTTACCCAACATAGTCCACAAATACGTTAACATGCATATGTTCCAATTTGCATAGATCATTTAGCACAACCAATTATATGTCCTCTAGTATAATATATCCCATGCATTCCTACAACATCATTTCCATGCATTTCATTAACATTTAGTTCATGCATTCATTTAACATTCAACATATTACTTGCCACTAGCATGCATTATATTCAACATTTAACATCATTGTCCACTAGCATGCATTTAACATTTAACATCATTGTCCACTAGCATGCATTATATTCATATGCAATTATCATGTAATATACATTTCTCACATTATATGCATTTACCCAATCTTCCCATCATATGCATCATATAGCATTTAACCCATTATATGCATCAACTAGGAAATCATATTTTTCTTCGACATGAGGGCGACCTAGTCGCTTCGGTAAGCACAACCCACCTGTTAGTGCATTCCGATTGCTTGTCGACACTTGCAATCGGCCTCCCGCGGCATCCGGCACCCGGTTTGGCGTGATCTCTCGCGCGACCACCTGAACGGCCTCGAATTCACGATCCGAAAATTAAAGGTCTTCGGTTATGTGCCACGATACTTCAAATCCGTTTTCATGAGTATACGACGTCGCCTCGGCCCTCCAGGCGAAAACGAAGCCTAAATGTCCGTTTCTTTAATAACTTCGCAACGGCTCGACGAATCGCCGAACCGGCTTCGCCCATGCATTCGTTTACCTAGCAATTAGGTTTACAGAGGGTTAAATTAGATCAAACCCTCATATTTTGAAAATTAGCATTTTGAACCCTAGGTTTACAACTAGATAAAAATCCACCAAATTCCTTCATGAATCAAGCATCATTCATCTAGATAGCATCCTAGGATTCCAAATAAACCATTTCTATGGGTTATTAATGAAGCTTTGAAGATCTACCATTAGAGGGTAGCAAAAGCTTACCTCTCAAGCTTGCCCTCAAGGTGGAGAAGATGAAGAAGACGAAGGCGATCCACCTCCAAGCTTCAATCTCCACCAAATCCATCCATTTTTGGGAGAGATCTAGAGAGAGAAAGAGATTTCTCTCCTTTCCTTTCCATGCGTGTGTGTTGTATACGTGCGTGTGTGTGTGGTGTGGTGTGGTGTGCGGCCGAATGAAGAAGAAGAAGCAAAGCTTCTTTATACATTAACACCTCCAACACTATTCACTCTAGGCAGCTTGAAATCTGATAACTTTCGCCGGAGCTCTCTGAATGTCCATTTGAGCTCAAACTTGACAGTCATGTTCGGTTTTACGTACTGAGTAAGAATATATTTTAAGTTTTCAGTTTCGACCCCATTTGGTCACCGAAAACTGTGCCGAACTGTAATCTTAATCAGATAACTGTCGGATTTTATTTCTCACTCTACGAGTGTCAGAAAAATATGAAACTTCAAATCTAGCCTCATAAAAATATTTCTGACTTATCCTCCAATTTTCATAATTTTCTGAGACTGCATTTTCTGCTAATTTATCTGTCCCGTTTTCAACAGAAAATTCTAAATCTTTTGTTTTCGCTCCGATTTCAGCACAAGTCATTTCTGACTTATATTTTACTCCTCTAAATCTAATAAAAATAGTATCTCACACTATTTTTATTTATTTTTTATTTTTATATTTAAAATTCGGTATGTTACATTACACCGCAACTTCACCGGAACCATTTAAATGTACACCGTAACTTCAAAGCTTTAGAAGTTCGATATCTTACAAGTTTAGTATATCTTGTTCTTTCCTTTCCCTCAACCCCTAGGCTATGCCGACTCGGGGTACCGCTATCTCTGGTTTCCGGGGTAGGGCGCTATCTACGAAGCTATGCCCTTGCCTCGCGCCGCAGCGCCGCTTACGTGCGAACCTGTAACACCCCAAAGCAACGTGTGGTGAAAACCAACTCCATGGTTCCCAATGGGTATGGCCACCCAAGAGAAAAGCTCGACCAGTAGATCCAAGGGAGGCAACAACATGTTAGTTCAATAGATAGATATGAAATCATAATTTTAATGCAACTAACATATATCATGCTTTGCCTCACAAAAGCAATATGAATATCATGCAATTTATACAACTATGCAACCAACTAGTAGTTCAATCGATACTACTTTCAATCCTGCTATTCATAGCTTGTCCAATTGATTTCTAAGTTTTTCTCTATCCTGGATTTATGTCAATTACCATTCTGATCATAAGGTTTCATTGACCTTTACTGTTTGCTCACAAGGTTTTATCTACCTTTACAAAGCTATCCACTCGACTCGGTTTTGAGTCAATCATCCGCGGAATACTGTGCAAAGCTAGGCTCGAGGTGAAGGACGTCTCACTTGCACCTCAGCCCTGGATCCACTCAACTGGGATACCAAATTCACTAACAATGTCCAATCTCATGTTCAATCAATCCTTGGCGATCCACTAGGGTTCGCCCACGACTCAACTCAAACCTCGTTTGGTAAGGAGACACACCTCGCTCTCAAACCCGAGGCCGCCTGTAGGGCATTAACTCTGCCCCTCTCGCACCAAACTTCGGAGTGCACGAAGACTTGGGTGGTGCGACCACCACAAGTATGAACAGACTGTGAGTATGATCAACCCTCTCAACTCGAGGATACCCTACTGGCTAGGGCTACAAGTCACTCGGGAATCCACCTATCCCAAAGTCCAAATACGAATGTTTGGCTACATTATGTTCCCGTCCAATGAGTCATTTACTAGGGAATCCACCTATCTCTAAGTTCTCATGCCACTAGTGTGTCACGCCCTGGATTTCAGCGGAAGCTTACCAGTGACGTGCACAGACCCGCCGTGTACATCCCTACCTCAAGAGTACACCAGGTGTCTACAAACAATGTGGCAAAAGATAGTATAATAGCTAAGGAATCAGAGCATAATTCAAAAACTTAAACTTATACAACCCAAAACCTCATTACAATAAATAAGAGCACAGTACAATTTACGTGCTTTAGAATACAACACTGAACTAAATGTATAGACTTGTAAAGGTTTATCTATTTAACGTCAAAAAGCTCTAGCTAGCCGCTGACCCCTCGCCAGGAACCCTTCCCTTTCCCGCTGTGGGAGGCTCTGTAAAAACAACAACAAAGAGAGCGTGATAACTATTAAACAATAGTTCCCAATGGATAAGCCGCCGAAAGTGGCGAAATACACCACTAGGTCAACTGTGACATGAGTAATCAGTAATAAATAAGCAAGTAAATACAGCAGGTATTAAAGTAAAGCAATCGTGCTAATTACTGGTATCGAACTAAATCGATCATACTATTTACTCGAAATTCATAAATAACCACCAGTTGTAAGTATTAGTTTATCATGATAAGTTCTATCATTCACGTTGATTAACAGTTTGACTAGTCATAGGTCAAGTGGTATGCAGGACAACTCATTGTCACTGATCTAATTGATGATATCATGTAATTATTCCTATACTAGTCACTAAGTCACTAGCTAATCAAGATGTCAGCTTCTAGCTTGTTCATCAATAAGTTCACTTGACCAATGTCATATGGTATTCTTGTTACTATATCCATTTAAGGTTAAGGTGACTTTTCATAACCCAATCCACAATTGACTTACACAAAGTAAAGTCATAGCCACTGAAAGTTTTGAGGAGCCCAAGGATCTATCTAGATTGTATCTATCACCTAGAGGGGGGTGAATAGGTGAACGGCCAAAAACCACAAATCTCGATGCAATAAAAATAAATGCGGAAAATAAAAAGCACACCGAGATTTACGTGGGAAAACTCCAACTTGGAGAAAAACCCACGGGACCAACACGCGAAAAAATAATTCACTAAGAGAAAAGATTACAAGGTGATTACCGACTCCACGGACTCAACCTCTCTTAACCTCCTATGAATCTTCGCGCTACCCTCCGGGTTGTCCACGCCCTCACGTTCGAGTCCACGAACGCCTTCACTTCAAATCCACAAAGCTCCACTCATGCCGAATCCACGATGCCACTCGAATCCACGAGCCAACGATCCGAATCCACGAACCGCCTTTGTTCACGCCGAATCCACGACGCCGTTCATGAAGAGCATCATGATTATGGTGATCCTTCGCTTAGGAGTATCGTAGAAAACCAGGGAATAGAACTCCAAGCGAAGCGGAGATCAAATCGACATATTAATATCAAATTTCAATATCTCGATTTGATTTAAAAGAGGCTTTTTATAGAGAATAGGTTTTTGATGAAATCCGAGCCTCTAGGGTTTCTCAAATATGTATTTTCGTGATGCTTGATCTGTTAGAGAACCCCTCTAGCTTATTTACAGACTTTAGAATCAAAACGGAGTAGAATTAGAAAGTTTCTTTCCAAAAACAGCACCTTGTACCGGAACAAGGAAAGCTGTCCAGGGTACACCATGACGGAAGATTTTTCTGCGAAGCTCCTGTACCCTGGATAGCTTCAGCTTGTTCCGGAACAGGGCTTGTACCGGTACAGCGTGGAGCTTGTACCGGAACAACCATCAAACTTCTCTGCGCAAGCTCTGATGGCTGTACCCTGGACAGAAAACCCTTGTACCGGTACAGCAATGCAATTTTCGCTGAAAATGCATTGTTTCGGGTTTTACAAACTCTTAGAAACTTTTTAATCAATTACAACTTGAAAATATGATTCTAAGATCTATAAATAAGTATGAATCACCATAAACAATATGAAACTCAAAATTACATCAAAACTCCTAAAACAGACTCTATGACTTAGACGCAACTAGGAGTCATGAAGTCTTGATTTCCTGCAAAATACTTCATTCAAAAATGATTAGCACTAAATTCTTATACCTTCTCCCCCTCTGTTCACATCTCCCCCTTTGTTCTTGAACTTATCATCCTCTGCNCTGATGGCTGTACCCTGGACAGAAAACCCTTGTACCGGTACAACAATGCAATTTTTGCTGAAAATGCATTGTTTCGGGTTTTACAAGCTCTTAAAAACTTTCTAATCAATTACAACTTGAAAATATGATTCTAAGATCTATAAATAAGTATGAATCACCATAAACAAGATTTAAAACTTACCTACGCAACGTGATTCAAGTTTTGCGTGTTTTGCATCCTTTCCGATTCTTCGAAGTCTTGGATTCTTCGATCTTCAATACTCCGCTCCGGACTTCTTCAAGACTCCGACTCGACCCACGAAACTTGCCAACACAAAGGACCTAACAGCCACACCGTGCCTAATGGCCCCGTGGTAGTGTACACTCCCCACGGCGCTCACTTCGTACATAGGCGAGCATCTGTTGCTAAGCCACTCCGAAGCGCTGGGCTTGGGGGGCGCGACCACCACAAGCGTGTGCGAAAGAGCATAATGGCATGCAAGCTGTAATCCAGGGTACAAATATTCCGACGGCATCATGTCTCTGACATGGAGTCTCAATTCGACCCAAGGTCGACACTGTAGTATCCAATCGTAAGTCACCATCATCAACTTGTTGACATATTTCCACTAATAGCTAGTATAACTTGATAGATTTAAACTTTACATCATACTAGTAGTTCTATCAGGCTGCACCTGGACACTCACTCATAGTCCTCTCACTAAGTTATGTTCAATGACTCATGGCACATAACCTATAGTTCAACATCATCCTTTACTACTTGGAGTAACAAATACCATGCAATTACCTCTACTTGATTATACAAGTACGTTATCATATCCACATCTAGTTATATCTACTAGATTATATTCCGTTGTATAACATTCAAATTATGCCATCATGCTAAATTCTAATTATTTAACTAGATCAATACCATAACATGAAATTAGACGAGTTCGGTTCATGTGAAGTAGAAATCAATAGTTTAAAATAAATAGATACAACATTCTATGAAGTACTCTTCACCAGATTCATATACAAGTCCTTCGAGGTATTCAATATATGCTCAATTTCGGATCTTTAACTAGATTATATTCAAATTCAAAGGTTATAATAGTTTTAGCATCATCAATAGGAAAACAGTACCGACCTGGGAATACAAGCATTTAAACACCATCTAAGATATTCTTGTACGTTGTACGTTTCCATGTAATTATATCATAGCTTCTTATGTAAGATGAACTATTAGTTCCAATACCATGTATACTACATGTAAACTTGCACAATTTCACTTCACGTATGTCATTCTCTTGTTGTCTAATAGAACCAAATAATTCATTCAAACAATCTATATTCCTATAAATATGCAACCAGATGTCCAAGATGGCATAGAGGGAATTCACCCTTTTCGGAAAGGTCAAACCCACCTAGTATTAAGCGCGATCCAGCTCAAAGAGGTCTCGAATTTCAGCTTAACTGGTTCACAATCCTGCTGAAAAATAAGTATCAATATCGCATTGAAACTATTACCAAACAGTCCAATTTCGACGAAAATCTCAATTATACTAAGTTGTAACTTGAGTCGTTGTTTTAGTTCAGTTCAATACCTCAAATAAAACCTCCAAAAGCTCTCACATATTAGCCGACAATAATCCAAAGGTCAATCGCAATCTCGCTGCGAACAATCGGCAAAACAGCATCAAAACACAAGTATACTAGATAGTATAATCGGAAACTCATTTAATCCGACGTCCGTACGTTCGAACTATTTCCATTAAACAATTAATAGTAAGATTAAGCCTTGATTTGCGCCAAATTAACTCGCTTAATTACGTCAAGCTTTACCAAAGAAGCGTCGTCCAAAGACTTAGTGCAACTCGATCTAATCTCTGAAACCCTCGACCAAATTTTCCACAAATACGATCACCATTCGACTTTAAAATCAATCTTTAGNCTCTCTAGCTGCTAGAAATCCCTTCTAATACAGCTGGAAGCAACGATACCAAAACGCGTCAAAATCCGACACTAAATCGCAAACGAGAGAGAAGTTGAGCTACTTACCTTTCTAAAGCTGAAATTCAGCTTTCCCTGGTGTTAACATCACAGAAAACTCAGTAAAACTCCTCTTCGCCACGTCCCAAAGATTTCCTTTGAGTCTCCAAACTAGCGAACATCGAGCGGAATGTGAAATTGGCGCGAATCGGCGACTTTTACTTAGAGAGAGAGAAACCCTAGAGAGAGAAAGTGAGAGAGGTGCAATGACCTTTCCTCAGAGCTCTAGCATCATCCACAAACTCCAGGAGTCGTGCTGGGGGAGATAAGATAGGTATAAGATGTGAACTTACCAAATTAGCCTTGTTGCCACGTATCTGCCACTTTGTACCGGTACATGATGATGGCTGTACCGGTACACAATGCAGAAAAAGCTGAATTTTGCTAGAACAATGCACTTTCTTGCTTTTTGCTTTTCAATCACCCTCTAACTTATCCAAAAACTTGGCTAAACCATTTAGAAGATGTAGTGTGGTTTCATTTATCATTCCCCATATTCGAACTTCGCAATTTGCTAAAGTTTAGTGTATTATATTCACCCCTCCTAAAAAAAAGTTTCGTCCGCGAAACTATAAACAATTATCTAACAGTTCCATCGAGAAAAGGTGGGGTAATGCTCCAGTATTGCACTCTCCAGTTTCTACGTGGCTTCTCGTTCGTCATAGCTGCTCCAAAAATACTTTCACGTAGGGTATCGCGCGGTTTTGGAGCTGTTTCACTTCTCGAGCTAAGATTCTTACTGGTTATTCTTCGAAACGAAAACCAAATTCTTGATCAAAACCATTTTGAAATGATGGGAAATGCTTTTCACCTGCACATACTTCATTCCTCAAAAGATTTGAATGAGTCAAATCACTCAAGACATCCCATCCGAGGAATTCTATGATTTTAGAGGTTCAACAATTTGGGTTTCCACAATCATCCTGTACTCTCAAATTTAAGATGAAATTCATCTTTCATATTTCCCTCTAACATGTTGAGGCTGTTTGCTATGATTGGAGTTTAATCATTCCTTAGCAGGGTTCATAGCTCACATCAGATACATATCTTGCACTTCACAAGATGATCATACCAATAATTAGTTTCACATTATTCAATCATCACTTTACATCCAAGAATTCAAAACTTTTCCGAATTTGTACTGTTGGTGGATTTTTCACTTTAGAGTCAGATATGGGAAGAATTTCCACATTCTTTGCCTTCACTATGTTCGACAATTATAACTAATTTGATAATGAACCAGTTATTCCCGGTAGTACTTCTAATCAATCCACTTGAGGTGGATTCTGGATTCATTATTCAGCATTGTATTACAATGCCTTGGTACCATAGTTAGTTCTACCACTAGGCGATAATCCTGAATTCACATTAATGGATGTTGCTCCATGTTAATGCTTAACTCATACAAATTCCATTAATGTCATTTCTACAGCTTTACTGTTTTCTTCGTACCAATGATAGAGTAGATCAATCATATTCCTCTTTCAACGATAAATTTTTCTCTTATATTTCAAGTCAATTCCGATTAATTCTATCATAGTACATATTACATTACAATCAAAGAAAGGGTCAATAGAAGTTTCCCATTAAACCACAATTAGAACATCACAATTTGCTTTCGAATTGTATGAGATTTATCCTGATATGACCATCATTCAAGATGTTAATCCCAAGAGTTTGTCTCCTGTAGTCTGTTTCAAAATGCTTAATTCCATTATACATAAATTCAAAAGAGAAAGAGAAAGAAATAAGTAATAGGATGAGTTCTTTCTCTACATTCCCCAAAATACTCGATCCAATTAGGGGAGTCTCTTCTCACTCCCAAACGATTATCTCCTGCAGTTTGTGTCAAGGCGCTTAATTCCATTACGCCTAAGCCACAATAGAGGGAGGAAAAAGTAAGTAACTAGGTGATTTCTTCCTCACTATTCTCTGATACTTAGTCCAATTAAGAAAATCTCATTTCAATCTTATCAATTCTTCTACCTGATCTTCCATCATCTGCCTTGTAGAGTTCTCAGAACAAACCTTGTCATGACATTCCCTGTCAATGAATGCTACAAGGTTCCTCATATTGCCACTCAATTTATCAAATGCATCAACTGCTTAAGGCTGATTAAAAGATCAACATGTCCCAATATAATCTAACTACTTGATTGAGTTTTCAATTGAAACTACGATATTCGACATATAGTCGAACAACCCATCTGGCCTAAACACAAGTGAGATTGCGTCACCAAAACGAAGCACTGGGCATAAAACACTCCCTATTAGTCAAGTTCACCATTTGGGACTTGATCAGAAATACCACAACTACTTCTCAAAAATTACCCTTCATTTCGAGGATTCTCACATTTTATATTATCAGCCAATTAGGCTCCAACCTTCCTATAAATACCCAATTTAGGTAAAATAACCATTTTCGCAATCAGCGAATCTAAACTTCAAGATGCCTTACACTGCGCTCAAACTCCCAAAGCGAATCAGTTTAGTTCGCACAAACTATGGTATAAGGTACCTCACAAGTTAAATTTCAACCAAACTACTCTACCATGGATAAGGCCAACCAATTTGTTGGTATATACCAAACCCTCTCATTAGGCAGGGCATCAAGTAGACCATCTTGCTAAATCAATCACCCTACGTGCATCAATAAAAGAGTTGGTGCTACTTAACTCGGCAAACAGCCGACTAAGGATGCAACTAAAACAATCATCATAAACATAATCAGGTGATAGGAACATATCATAACATACTACCTGCAGTACTCATCCCCACTGCCACCTCTGGCTCCACCAATTCTACTGGCGTGCAACTCCCCGGTGCTTTTTGCAACAAGGTCGATGCAGACGTTTTAATTAGCATATCATTCCTTGGATACTCAGATCGAAAATGGCCCTCCTGACCACAGTCAAAACACTTTCCTCTCCGCTGAGGGCACTTTGGGGGAACGTGCGGACCTCCGCAAATTATACATTGTCATGGTGGTCGACGTCTCAACATTCCTTGCTTAGAAATAGAACCACGCTTCCGAGGTTGATTCTTCTTCACTTTTCTTGATGATTCTCCAACATGTAACTGATCACCTTTAGTGGTCTCCTTAGTTCTCTCAATACATTCCACACCTTTTTTTACGGTTAAGATGTGATCTGAAACTTTATGAAATTTCTTGAGATCTGACGTCTGTTGGATCAACAAGTTTTCCAACCGTCTAATTCCCTCATCTTGTCGACGGAAAGCTTCTGCTTGAAGTAGTGCCACATTCGACTGTCGCTCCACTACTCCAACTAGAGTAGCTAACTGCTCTTTTAATTCTTGAAACTCGCCAGATTTAGACGGTGCAAGCTTTCCTGGTTCAGTCGCCTCAGTCGCCGTAGAAAGCATCTTTGACATCGCAAGCTGCAACAAACAAAATAGGCACAGGTTAAACAACCTATGCTATCGTAGCCCCACTCATAAATAGAAAATCCCAATCATGCGAAAGTAATGAAATGACTTCCCACTATTCCCAAATATCACGTTGTCGGCCGCCAACGTGATCTTGCAAGGACATAGAGGTTGTTCACTTTGGTTCAACCCCAACACTTTTGGAGTTATAAGTAAGACCCAATCAAAATACTTTCGCTCAGAGTAGTCGCAAAAGACCCCGTCTCTCACGTTCCTAATCCTAATCGTCCAACCAGCCTAAGGTTTACTAGGTCCCCTAAGACTCAACCCTAGGCTCTGATACCACTATAATCTGTCACGCCATGGACTTCAGCGGAAGCTTACCAGTGACGTGCACAGACCCGCCGTGTACATCCCTACCTCAAGAGTACACCAGGCGTCTACAAACAATATGGCAAAAGATAGTATCATAGCTAAGGAATCAGAGCATAATTCAAAAACTTAAACTTATACAACCCAAAACCTCATTACAATAAATAAGAGCACAGTACAATTTACGTGCTTTAGAATACAACAATGAACTAAATGTATAGACTTGTAAAGGTTTATCTATTTAACGTCAAAAAGCTCTAGCTAGCCGCTGACCCCTCGCTAGAAACCCTTGCCTTTCCTGCTGTGGAAGGCTCTGTAAAAATAACAACAAAGAGGGCGTGAGAACTGTTAAACAATAGTTCCTAGTGGATAAGCCGCCGAAAGTGGCGAAGTACACCACTAGGTCAACTGTGACATGAGTAATCAGTAATAAATAAGCAAGAAAATATACCAGGTATTAAAGTAAAGCAATTGTGCTAATTACTGGTATCGAACTAAATCGATCATACTATTTACTCGAAATTCATAAATAACCACCAGTTGTAAGTATTAGTTTATCATGATAAGTTCTATCATTCACGTTGATTAACAGTTTGACTAGTCATATGTCAAGTGGTATGCAGGACAACTCATTGTCACTGATCTAACTGATGATATCATGTAATTATTCCTACACTAGTCACTAAGTCACTAGCTAATCAAGATGTCAACTTCAAGCTTGTTCATCAATAAGTTCACTTGACCAATGTCATAAGGATTCTTGTTACTATATCCATTTAAGGTTAAGGTGACTTTTCATAACCCAATCCACAATTGACTTACACAAAGTAAAGTCATAGCCGCACCGTGCCTAATGGCACCGTGGTAGTGTACACTCCCCACGGCAATCCACTTCGGCGCTCACTTCGTACAAGGCGAGCATCTGTCGCTAAACCACTCCGGAGCGCTGGGCTTGGGGGGCGCGACCCCCACAAGCGTGTGCGAAAGAGCGTAATGGCATGCAAGCTGTAATCCAGGGTACAAATATTTCGACGGCATCATGTCTCTGACATGGAATCTCAATTCGACCCAAGGTCGACACTGTAGTACCCAATCGTAAGTCACCATCATCAACTTGTTGACATATTTCCACTAATAGCTAGTATAACTTGATAGATTTAAACTTTACATCATACTAGTGGTTCTATCAGGCTGCACCTAGACACTCACTCATAGTCCTCTCACTAAGTTATGTTCAATAACTCATGGCACATAACCTATAGTTCAACATCATCCTTTACTACTTGGAGTAACAAATACCATGCAATTACCTCTACTTGATTATACAAGTACGTTATCATATCCACATCTAGTTATATCTACTAGATTAGGTTCCGTTGTATAACATTCAAATTATGCCATCATGCTAAATTCTAATTATTTAACTAGATCAATACCATAACATGAAATTAGAAGAGTTCGGTTCATGTGAAGTAGAAATCAATAGTTTAAAATAAATAGATACAACATTCTATGAAGTACTCTTTACCAGATTCATATACAAGTCCTTCGAGGTATTCAATATATGCTCAATTTTGGATCTTTAGCTAGATTATATTCAAATTCGAAGGTTATAATAGTTTTAGCATCATGAATAGGAAAATAGTACCGACCTGGGAACACAAGCATTTAAACGCCATCTAAGATATTCTTGTACATTGTACGTTTCCATATAATTATATCATAGCTTCTTATGTAAGATGAACTATTAGTTCCAATACCATGTATACTACATGTAAACTTGCACAATTTCACTTCACGTACGTCATTCTCTTGTTGTCTAATAGAACCAAATAATTCATTCAAACAATCTATATTCCTTTGAATATGCAATGATTTCGATTCCAGATGTCCAAGATGGCATAGAGGGAATTCACCCTTTTCGGAAAGGTCAAACCCACCTAGTATTAAGCGCGATCCAGCTCAAAGAGGTCTCGAATTTCAGCTCAACTAGTTCACAATCCTGCTGAAAACTAAGTATCAATATCGCATTGAAACTATTACCAAACAGTCCAATTTCGACGAAAATCTCAATTATACTAAGTTGTAACTTGAGTCGTTGTTTTGGTTCAGTTCAATACCTCAAATAAAACCTCCAAAAGCTCTCACATATTAGCCGACGATAATCCAAAGGTCAATCGCAATCTCGCTGCGAACAATCGGCAAAACAGCATCAAAACACAAGTATACTAGATAGTATAATCGAAAACTCATTTAATCCGGGGCTTTTTTTGCAAATAGCCCCCTTACAAATTTTTTTTTTTAAATTGGCCCTGTCAAAAATTTATTTGCAAAAATGGCCCTGATCCCGCCACGCAAGCGCCACGTCAGCGCCACGCGGGCGGGGCTGGGCCAGATGATTAAGTTGAACACGGTGAACCATTCACCGTGTTCAATACAAAGTTTTTGTATTGGACACGGTGAATGATACAAAATAGCTAAGATCGAAATATTTGTATTGGACACGGTAAACCATTCACCGTGTCCAATACAAATAATTGGACACGGTGAATGGTTCACCGTGTTCAACTTAAACACCTAGGCCCGCCCTGCCCGCGTGGCGCTGACGTGGCACTGGCGTGGCAGGGGCAGGTCCATTTTTGCAAATAATTTTTGGACGGGGCTATTTTTGCAAATAAAATTTGTCAGGGGGCTATTTGCAAAAAAGCCCTTTAATCCGATTTCTAACTAAAATTTTAGCTTACCACTAGCATAAACACATTTTAAACCAGCTCCCAAGGTCACTAATCTAGCTCAACGTGATTCAGAAACCTGCTGCGAAGAAACCATTCCGAACTGCATTAATTCGCTCAATTAAACCGTGTTTAGTTCCGAATTAGAATCATAATTAACGAATTACCTTTATCAAGCTTCAAAGCAACTTTTTCCTAAGCTAGAGTGGGAGAATCACAGCTAAATAACTCCTCTCTAGCTGCTAGAAATCCCTTCTAATACAGCTGGAAGCAACGATACCAAAACGCGTCAAAATCCGACACTAAATCGCAAACGAGAGAGAAGTTGAGCTACTTACCTTTCTAAAGCTGAAATTCAGCTTTCCCTGGTGTTAACATCACAGAAAACTCAGTAAAACACCTCTTCGCCACGTCCCAAAGACTTCCTTTGAGTCTCCAAACTAGCGAACATCGAGCGGAATGTGAAATTGGCGCGAATCGACGACTTTTACTTAGAGAGAGAGAAACCCTAGAGAGAGAAAGTGAGAGAGGTGCAATGACCTTTCCTCAGAGCTCTAGCATCATCCACAAACTCCAGGAGTCGTGCTGGGGGAGATAAGATAGGTATAAGATGTGAAATTACCAAATTAGCCTTGCTGCCACATATCTGCCACTATGTACCGGTACACGATGATGGCTGTACCGGTACACAATGCAGAAAAAGCTGAATTTTGCTAGAACAATGCACTTTCTTGCTTTTTGCTTTTCAATCACCCTCTAACTTATCCAAAAATTTGGCTGAACCATTTAGAAGATGTAGAATGATTTCATTTATCATTCCCCATACTCGAACTTCGCAATTTGCTAAAGTTCAGTGTATTACATAGTGTCATTTACACTAAGTTAGATGCCACTCGTTCTGCTATCAACACAGTTTACATGCCACTCGTCATGTCGCTACATAACCCTCGCGTTCAATAGGCATATTTTATTTAACATAATCCACAATATGTTACTATGCATTTCATCTAGCATATATAATATCATAATGTGTTCATCTAGCATATACCATGTCATAATGCATCCACCTAGCATTTTTCTCATTGTGTCAACATACATATCTCATTGGTAGGCATTAAACGTCAAGCATAATAAGATTCGTACATCTCTATTATATTATGCAACCTACTACTACATATGCATGCATCAACAGTAAACATGACTCTTAGACATAGAGGCGACCTAGTCGCTTTGGTAAACACAACCCACCTCGATTCGCTCTCCGATTGCTTGTAGTCACTTGCAATCGGCCGCCCGCGGCACTCGGTATCCGGTTTAGCCCGATTCTGCAATCGCTCACCAACCGTGCATAGCTTCGCAGCCGCGGTTAAAAAGGGTCTTCGTTCATTTGCCGCGGTAACCGAGTTCCGTTTTCACGATTTATGGACGCCGCCTCGGCCCTCCAGGCGGAAACAAAGCTAAATCCTCTGTTTCTTCAATATCTTCGCACCGGCTCGACGAATCGTCGAACCGACTTCGCCAACGCGTTCGTAGACCTAGCAATTAGGTTTGCAGAGGGTTAACCGAGATCAAACCCCATCGTATAACAAAACCCCCGTTCGAAGCCCTAGGTGATCACTATTGCAAGAATACCCAAAATTGGTCCATGATTCAAGCAACAATCACCTATCTAGCATCAATGGGTTCTACTAGAACCATCTCTAAAGCCTACAACCCTAACTCTAGAGATTTACCATGAGAGGGCTTGGAAGTTTACCTCTCCATGATGCTCCAAGCACAAGGAAAAAAAAGATGATGATGATGATCCCCTTCTTGATCTTCTTTTCCTTCTTTCCCTCCTTCTCCTTCTTCTTCTTCTTCTTCCTCTTCCTCAGGAGAAAGAGATAGAGAGCTTAGAGAGAGAGAGAGAGTTAGGGTTAGAGTTGAGGGAGAAATGAGAGAAGAGAGAGAGAAAGTCCTCTCTTAACCCCTCATATGGCCAAATTGCATAAAAGCCCCTCAACTACACCAACATCACCCAGCCTATTATGGGCATTTTCGTGGCACAGGGTCCGGACCCTAAACCCAGGGTCCGGACCCCGAGAGTTGCAAAAGTGTGCCCTTTGCACACTTGAGATTCTCAAGCCCAAGAGGGCTTTTTTGCAGCTACGGGGTCCGGACCCTACCACTAGGGTCCGGACCTCGAGAGTTAAAATGTTGTGCAACTTTGCAACTTTGAAATACTCAACTCTCCAAGGTCCTCCCTAATGCGCTTTTCGCATTTTCATCACATTCGGACGCTCCGAAGCACGCCAAGTCGACAATAAGTCGATTCTAAACGAAGTCCAACTCTCGGACTTCCTCACATTCTCCCCTCCTTAAAAAGAGTTTCGTCCCCGAAACTCACTCATTTCAAACCCAATCCACACCACAATTCACTCATCGAGGGTTCCAATGCACTTTCGCACTTCGAGGTGGCCTTTTACTCATCGGAATCATCCAATGGTCCACTACGGAGGATGTGAGACCAGATTCACTCACACTTGCCAAGTATAACTCCAAAAGTGCACTACCATCATGCAAGGAACCATTCTTTGCATTACACGTCCAATCGGGAAATTCACTCCGATTCGATCACTGGCAATGCCTAGAAGTAATATCGTTGGTGCATCGACCAATCGCGAGTGCTCCAATCCCCACCGGATCCCTGATCCATCGCAAGATGGCCCACTTCGGCACATCTCCGATCTCAATCCACAAAAGAGCATTATCCTCAAGCTCCAATTCTCATGTGGCTTCTATCACCCAAGTGTCTCCTAGAGACTACTTTAATTTCTTCTTTAATTGCCACGGCCAATTTGACTTCATCGTCGCAACCATCCGACATGAACACTCCGTTCATGAATCTAAGCCAAACTCACTAACAGAGTTATCGGCTAACCGCTTACCTTGGTTTCTATGGGCGGACCAAAGGTCGCCAACCCTACGTAGGCCTATCGCCTAAACCTGTCTCAACTAAGCATAGCGTCCCTCGCTCACTGGCGTAGACCCAATCATCATTGGGCAAGATTCTCATTGGAGAATTCGCACATACTCCAACCAGGAGCATCCATGACCTCAAACCACGTTAAGTCCTCGGGTTGGGTCACAACACACTCGGTGTATCCTCGATCTCATGATCCAATACGTGACTAGCGTCCTGACCAAAACTCTGCCCTACCAGCAGGTACCGGGCCGCTGTCACTCACAGTTGACTGCGCCTGCCCAAAGGGCTCAGGCTCCACAGTCCACAAATGGTCCAGGCACGGGTCGTCCCCAAGCAATACCCGCCATCGTCGTCTTACACGACACACTCTACCGAGTCACGTATCACTGTCGGCTCCTAAGCACCTAGTGTGAGCCACCAGCTCTGCGAGTGATCCATGGCCTGCTTTATACATAGCAATGCTGAAGTGCTACTGCCATCTCACTCTCATCGACTAAATCAAATCCGCACTCTACGAGTAACCATGCTCGAGCGCTCTCTACGCCAATATCCAGGATTAGGCAACTTTGCCTAAGCGCACTAGCCACGCAAGTACGACTCAATTATCTCGATTCGAGGTACTACTAGGCCCACATGCCAAACTTGGCGCTAATCAACCAATTTCACAACAGTGGTTCACCCTTACTGTTCGATCTACCAAAATACATCCTCAACTCCCGAATCCTTCGGGCATCCTCGAACATCATGGCTCAACTCTCGCAATCTCCTATCCATAGCCTTGAGAGTCACTTCACCATTTCATGCTCACCATGAGTCCCATTCCTTGTCCAAGTGTTAAGAATTTTATAGGTTGGCGGATTTCGTAATGTTGAATGGAGTCTTAAAGAGTTGATTGCGGAAGATTGAAGAAAAGATCTAAATTGAAGGAAAAAGACTCACTCGTAAAGTTCGGCACCTAAGATATGAGGAAAAGATCATTTGTGGTGAAGATATTTGATTAGAATAAGTTCAGAAGGCTTAGATTGTTTTAAAAATATTTTACTGAACTTTTCTGTGTTCAGGGACCGGTCCCTGAGGTCAAGAGACCGGTTCGCCTAAGGTCCTCACTGCGTGAGCTTTGATGCAACCGGTCCCCTAAGATGAGAGACCGGTTCTCGAACCTTGATATTTCTGTCGCGCAGCGAGGGACCGGTCTCAAGCTTGAGAGACCGGTTCCCGAACGTTGTGATTTTGGTCACGCAGCGAGGGACCGGTTCCTCACTTGAGAGACCGGTCTCTCACAGACCGGTCTCCTCGAGAAGACCGGTTTCTGAGGATGACACAGGTTTTCAAAAAGGACTTTTTACAATCCTAGTCTACTTCTAAGTCTTCTAAACATATAAATAAGCTATGTGGGTCATCTAAAAGTTTAAGGCTTTGAATATTTACTGATTCTAAACCTTAGAAACTTGGTTTTTCGTTTTGATGATTCTATTCACATAACAAGTTTCGGGAAAATCAACAATCGACGTGATTCTTCGATTTTACTCGAGATCTTCTTCGAGAATCAAGTTGATGTTTGATTAGAAGACAAACCCTCATAGCTTATGGTATTCAAAGGTTAAATCATCACAAATCTTCGATTCTACAAGCTCCGGAAGGAGGTTCGGCGCGTGGATCTCGCGTGAAGCCGAGGATTCGGTGGACGCTTCGAGGAGTTGAGGCGTTGACGCTGCGAGGAGTTGCAGCAAGGTCGATTGGTGGATTCCTATCGATCGAGGACCAGCCAAGATCACCATCAATAAGAAATCGGTAAATTGAGTCATGTATTTTTGTCAAAATCACTTGTACTCAAGTTTTCTTAGTGGATTTTCTTCGCGTGATCGGTCCCGTGGGTTTTTCACTCCGATTTGGAGTTTTTCCATGTTAAATTCTCGGTGTGCTGTTTTATTTTCCGCTACTTTATTTTATTTGCATCGAGATTTTCGAGTTTGCCGTTTTTACACCTATTCACCTCCCTCTAGGTGTTACTTACCTTTTAGATCCTCGGGATCCATATCTTACACCAAGAACCATTACTAGCCATTTGCTAGTACCACATGGCTCTCTACCTGCTCCAGCAAGCGCCACACTCTCACCGCATAAGCATGCTTGGGCATTTACTGGTCCTTACTATACCAATGCATAATAGGAGCAACTCACCATATGATAAATGCATGCTATGCAACAACTTGACATCATGTAGCGGCACATGCTTGCTTTAACTACTCATACCTGCCATGACGTCGTCAGCAACGACAGGTTCTACCACTCGGGTCGCGTATCCATGGCCACTTGGCGCTCGCCGCGAACCCTCTGGTTGCACCGTCCTTAACGGCCGCTCTCCCGACCATGCCGCAGGTGGCATACCTGCAGGTTATCCCAGAGAGGAATAGGTCGGCGCTAGTGTCAAGGCCCGGCTACCACCTTGCAGACACTCGTCCCGCGTGTGGCCTGGCAGCCCACACTTGAAGCACCTGCCCTCTCGCTGCTCATATTGCTGTGAGTAATTAGGGCCCTCACAAATAACACATCTCGCCGAGGACCGAATGCGGTATGTCCCCGGGGCTCAGGATCGTGATCGCAAACTCATCGAAGTCCGTTGGGAACTTGACTGAACATCGTGTCCACTCACTGGTCGTCCTTTCCCCTTTTCCTTGTAATACGCCTCGCATTCCACCCGCAGAGATGCATCTCCTTGTTCTATCCACAAGGCTCGATCCAGGACTTCGGCAAAAGTCTGCAACTTGAGTATAAGCACAGCCTTGTAAAGGTATGGCCGAAGTCCACGTACAAAGCAGTCGGCCTTATCCTTGTTATCCCGTACCACATTCGGGATACAGTGCACGATACGGGAGAACTCCCGCTCGTACTGCCTGACCGAGCGGTCACCTTGCCGCAGCTTCCGGAACCTCTCCTGAAGTTTCCTTTTCTCACTGTCGGGGAAGTAAGTAAAGAATAGCATTCTCCGAAACTCTTCCCAAGTCATAGTAGGGAGACCAGGCGATCAATCTCGCTAGACGCCTTTCCACCACAACTTCGCCGACTGTTTCAAATAGTGCACGGCTAGGTGTACCTTGTCCCGCTCCAACGTGTACAAATCCTCAAAGAGTGTTTCCATGGAGTCAATCCACATCTCCACGACCCACGGATCTGCATCCTCTCAATCAAAGGTAGGCGGATCAAATTCCTTGAAAGCCATGAGGGCCGCCAAAGCTCGCTCTTTCTCCGCCTCCACCAATGCACTTTCGGAAGTCGGATTGCCCGACCCCGACGTAGAGATCTCCGCCGTAACTCCCGGCCGTCCTCGATGAGCCGCAACTGGCGTAGCCACTAGTTGCTCCACGGTCTCCTAGAGTCTCTTGACCCATTCTTCCTGGCACATAGCAGTCTCCTGCTGCCGCTGCACCCCATCGGCTTGTTGCCTCATCACTCCCACGAATGTGGCGAACCGGTCACGAAGCTCTGAGTCTCCGCTCGCGTCGATTTGCTCGGGGACACCACTTGTCCCCTCCCACGCCGATCTGGATGAAGATCGCCTACGCGGTGCCATCGTATCCTGAAACAAGACAACTCGATTAGTTCTCGACTTGCTAGGTCAAGTACGAAATGATTAATACCGACTCAGAAGTCAATCGGGCGGAAGTCACGCGAGGGCGTCTATTCTCATCCCTCGGTTTTATGTTGTCGCGTGCCAACGTGAACACCCTCGGTGGAGAATAAACGACACCTCGAGTCTACCTCTAATATCCGTCTTAGAGGTTTCGACATAACCTGTAATGCACTGGATCTTAGCAAATTGCAAGATTCGAGTGTTTGATCTGTGTGTGGAGCCTTTCCACAGTTTTTGGAGGGTCGTTGATAGTGTCCCGACCCCTGGCACGCATCCCGAGGATGTTGGAGTAGGACTTGGCACCAAAATTCCAAAATCGGAATTTTTGGACAGCTCTCGGGTAGCCTGCAGCAGGGCTTGTACCGGAACAAGACTGGCCTTGTACCGGTACAAGGGTTGATGGTTGTACCGGTACAGCCATCGGGCTTGTACCGGTACAGAGCCGCAGACCGAGCAACCCGAGCTTCGGGTTTGCATTTTCGTCGGCCTTGTACCGGTACAAGAACCCGTGTACCGGTACAAGGAGGCAGTTTTTGTGCAGTTTGGTCTGCAGGGGGTTTTTCGCGATTGTAGCCTATCTATAACAGCACCCACGCCCCTTAGGGCTTTTTTTGTGCTGGGACCTGAGGAGGAGAAGGTGAGAGGAGCTCTCTCTCCCTTTCTTTGCATTTTTACCCCTTTTGCTTGGTTTTTATTTGGGTTTTCTCTCCTCTTTTTGCATCTTGGTGGCTTCTCCACCATTGTTGATGGCTTAGAGCTTGGAGAGGAGCTTGTGGCTGAGGAGATCTCCCACCCCACTTGGATTGGAGCTAAGTTTGGAGCTTCTTGAGAGGTTAGAGACTTGATTTCTCCCTTTGATCCTTGATTTGAGGTTTTTGTGAGATTAAACCCTAGAATTGGAATATTAGGGTTTATTTTGGGCATTTTGAATCTAAGGCTTTTGAAGCTAGATTGATTGGATTAGAGGCTTCCATTAGGTTGGATTGGATGAGCCCTAGCTTCATTTTGGAGCTTTAGAGGAGATTTTTGCACTAGAGGTGAGTTTTCCTCACCTATGATTGATTAGCTTAATGTTTGAGCTAGGTTTTGTTTGTTTGGCCCGTATGACACATGTTCTTGTACCTCTAGGATACTAGGAGACTAGAGGACACCCTCGTTGGAGCGCACGAGGAGTTTCGTTGCCATCGGTGGGTTTGGCTTCCTTGAAAATTGGAGGAAATTCCTCCTAAGTGGTTAAATGCTTTCATGCTCCTTAAATTCATGTTTAGTAGCATTTATGAGAGTTTTGAATGCTTAGAACTCATTTGTTGTGCATCAAGAAAATTTACTCTATATAGTAGAGAGAGAGAGACAATGTGCTTTGTTAATATGCATGCGACAAATATTCTATGAGATGATAGGAAATCAAGTTTCATGCTTCGGTTTGACTAGAATTGTAAGTTCTTGAACTTAGTATCCATGTTGGGACAAAATGAGCCATAGTGTCATAAAGAGGCACTTGGACTAGAGAATTATTAAACTGCAACATAGAGACTTGATAATAGGCCACATTGACATCAACTATATTCCATATTTGAGATATGATGAAATAGTGACTTGGCCACGAGGACATTTACTATATATACCATGTTATTGGACATGAGGACTTGATACTTGCGACTGATCGTTTGACTACTTGCCATTGTGCTCATTCGCACATGCTTGTGAGGGTCGCTCCCTACAAGCCGGCACTCCGGAGATGGCCATCGCGATACATATTCGCCGTGCGGGATTGGGCGCCGAAGTGGATTGCCGTGGGCCAGGCTCATTCCTAGGGTGGGGATGATGACTACCACGGGGCCATTAGGCTCGGCACCGGCCAGACAGCCTACGGGTGGGTCTCAGGGCCATAGACAGCCTTCGGGTGGGTCTCTTCAGATTGGACTTTATATATCCGTTACGACATGTGGATAGATGATGACTTAGAGTATTATTTGGACATTGACTAGAATAGTAAACAACGGAACTTTACTATTTCGCATTGTGGACATTATGATAGTTGGAGACTGTTACTTCATGAATGGTTGTTTCATACTTATGCTATTTAGGCTAAGTAGAGATATCATGTAGTAGTAAGTTACAATTTACTTACCTTTCGCTTTTCTACATTTTTGGTCACTAACCTCTTCTGTAGCTTTGGGCCTTGTGGTGCATTCACTGAAGTCAGTAATTGCCCACTGGGAACTATTTTTAATAGTTCTCATGCCCCCGTTTTGTGGCTTACTTTTCAGAGCCTTCGGCACCGGCGGAGGCACGGGATCGCGGCAAGGGGATCGCTTAGCTAGCTAGCGAGGAGCGGTACTTTGCCTAGGTGGTTTACTCTTTCTTTTTGTAGTTGAGAGAGAGTGAGAGATTTTGTATCCATGTATAGAGACCACCTATGTACCTACTTATAGCTCTTGTATTTGGGATTTCCTATTGTTCTTACTCTATGTTTTATTTAGTGGATTTACTGTTTTATCCTTATCTCTTGTGGTAGCATTTAGACATTTATTATGCTCTGATACTTCTAGATGTCTTTTTTTATTGCTGTTATTATTGTTGTTTTTAGACGCCTTATATGTTGTAGACATATGGCGGGTCTGGGCACGCGCCGGGCGGGCTCCCGCTGGGTCCCGCGCGTGAAATAACCAACTCATCAATCCTTTTCGCCGCAAGTCACATTCTCGCTTTCTCAGAACTTTAATCTCTTTATGGTTAATATCCTAGGGTCCTAGGTCTCACTAACAACCATTCCTATTCTCATATCTTATGCCTGATAGCCATTTATCTGTCACGCCCAGAGCTGCCTCTTGTTGGGTTCGGCACGCCAACACGCACGTACGACAATGACAGGTTTCCCGCGTGTGTATTCGTGGCCAGAGTTTCCTGCCGTCGTTCTGGCTGCAACAATACAATGTACGAAGTTCCAACCAAACACATTTCAACACCCCAGATTGCATAAGAAAGTATCAAAACAAAAACAACTAAGCTATTACAAGCATTTTCATTCATGCATTTAACATTCATTTTTAATCACCTTCCAAATAACATCATCACGATTACATCATTTATTTTACTATTTTAGTACTCTTGTTTTTCCTTTTCCTACAACGCCCAGCCTATGCGATCGAGTACTCAGCATCGTCTCGTCTCTGGGCGTAGGCCTATTACGGAGCTTACTCCCTAGCCTCCGCCGCCGTGTGCGTTCGCTACGGTGCGCACCTGCAACACCCCAAACATGGGGTGAGAACCAAACTCATGGTTTCCAGTAAGTACTGAGCCCCCAAGGGAAAAGCTCGCTAGTAAGGTCAAAGAGGCAACACATGTTAGTTCAATAGATATATAGAATCAAATAATTTAATGCAAACTAACATAAATTCATGCTTTGCCTCACAGATGGCATATGAATAATCATGCATTTATGCAACTATGCAACGCACTAGCATTTCCTCGAGTACTAACTTCAATCTGCTATTTAATTATCGCTTGTCAAATTAACTTCTAATTTTCTCATCTGGATTCATGTCAATTACCATTCTGATCATAAGGTTTCATTGACCTTTACTGTTTGCTCACAAGGTTTTATCTACCTTTACAAAGCTATCCATCCGACTCGGTCTTGAGTCAATCATCCGCCGAATACCGCACAAAGCCAGGCTCGAGATGAAGGACGTCTCACTTGCACCTCAGCCCTGGATCCACTCAACTGGGATACCAATCCACTAACAATGTCCAATCTCATGTTCAATCAATCCTTGGCGATCAACTTGGGTTCGCCCACGGCTCACCTCAAACCTCGTATGGTAAGGAGACACACCTTGCTCTCAAACCCGAGGCCGCCTGCTGGGCATCAACTCTACCCCTCTCGCACCAAACTTCAGAGTGCACGAAGACCTGGGTGATACTACCACCACAAGTATGAACAGACTGTGAGTATGATCAACCCTCTCAACTCGAGGATACCCTACTGGTTAGGGCTACAAGTCACTCGGGAATCCACCTATCCCAAAGTCCAAATACGAATGTTTGGCTACATTATGTTCTCGTCCAACGAGTCATTTACTATGGAATCCACTTATCCCTAAGTTCTCATGCCTCTAGTGTCATTTACACTAAGTTAGATGCCACTCGTTCTGCTATCAACACAGTTTACATGCCACTCGTCATGTCGCTACATAACCCTCGCGTTCAATAGGCATATGTTATTTAACATAATCCACAATATGTTACTATGCATTTCATCTAGCATATACAATATCATAATGCGTTCATCTAGCATATACCATGTCATAATGCATCCACCTAGCATTTTCCTCAATGTGTCAACATACATATTTCATTGGTAGGCATTAAACATCAAGCATAATAAGATTCGTACATCTCTATTATCTTATGCAACCTACCAATACATATGCATGCATCAACAGTAAACATGACTCTTAGACATAGAGGTGACCTAGTCGCTTCGGTAAACACAACCCACCTCGATTCGCTCTCTGATTGCTTGTAGTCACTTGCAACCGGCCGCCCGCGACACTCGGTATCCGGTTTAGCCCGATTCTGCAATCGCTCACCAACCATGCATCGCTTCGCAGCCACGGTTAAAAAGGGTCTTCGTTCATTTGCCGCGGTGCCCGAGTTCCGTTTTCACGATTTATGGACGCCGCCTCGGCCCTCCAGGCGGAAACGAAGCTAAATCCTCCGTTTCTTTAATATCTTCGCACCGGCTCGACGAATCGTCGAACCGACTTCGCCAACGCGTTCATAGATCTAGGAATTAGGTTGACAGAGGGTTAACCGAGATCAAACCCCACCGTATAACAAAACCCCCGTTCGGAGCCCTAGGTGATCACTATTGCAAGAATACCCAAAATTGGTCTATGATTCAAGCAACAATCACCTATCTAGCATCAATGGGTTCTACTAGAACCATCTCTAAAGCCTACAACCCTAACTCTAGAGATTTACCGTGAGAGATCTTGGAAGCTTACCTCTCCACGATGCTCCAAGAACAAGGAAAAAGAAGAGGATAATGATGATCCCCTTCTTGATCTTCTTCTCCTTCTTTCCCTCCTTCTCCTTCTTCTTCTTCTCCTTCCTCAAGAGAAAGAGAGAGAGAGCTTAGAGAGAGAGAGAGTTAGGGTTAGAGTTGAGGGAGAAATAAGAGAAGAGAGAGAGGAAGCCCTCTCTTAACCCCTCATATGGCCAAATTGCATGAAAGCCCCTCAACTACACCAACATCACCCAGCCCATTCTGGGCATTTTCGTGGCACGGGGTCCGGACCCTAAAGCCAAGGTCCGGACCCCGAGAGTTACAAAAGTGTGCACTTTGCACACTTGAGGTTCTCAAGCCCAAGCGGGCTTTTTCGCAGCTACGGGGTCTGGACCGTAGGGTCCGAACCCCGAGAGTTAAAAAGTTGTGCAACTTTGCAACTTTGAAATCCTCAACTCTCTAAGGTCCTCCCTAATGCGCTTTTTGCATTTCCAATCCATTCGGACTCTCCGAAGCACACCAAGTCGACAATAAGTCGATTCTAAACGAAGTCCAACTCTTGGATTTCGAGAATTCACTTCCTCACACTTGGACTATGATAATAGTAAACAAATGTGACATTGACAATAGAGACAAAATTGACATTGAGATATGAATTGTTAAACATAGTTTAACCAATAGTGGCATTGTGACAATAGTAGCCTAGAGAGTGGCTAATATGATAAGATAGAAACCTATCATTGAGATAGTGGCATTGTGGCTAGTGGCTTTACATTCCGAAATTGGGAATTGAATCGATACTCATGATAAGTCTTGGCTTGAGGGTGGTAGCTCCCCCTCAAGCGGTGTGCTCCGGAGTTGATCACCACGGGGATAGTGGCCCCAAAGACGGTCCCTCGAGTGGAAGTGCCTCCTCGAACAATAGGGATTTCGGGTTGTGAGTTTTGGGGGTTAACAAGGTTAACCGGTACAATTGGGTAAAGCCAAGGTAAATTTTGGAAAGAGCATGCATGCATTTATCATACATATGATTATCTGTTTATTAACCCATTTTCTTGCCAGCATTGTATTAGTAGTAGCATTAGTTGGTTTGCTATCTTTCTTTCTTGAAATGCATATGCCTAAATAGACATAGTGGGTAAGTCGGCGAGGTCGGCGGCCGAACCCACTGGGAACTTTGTTGTAGTTCTCATCCCACTAATCATGCAGGTTCTAGTGCGAGCGGGGCGATCATGGCTCGTGGCTTGGTTATCGTGCTCTAGGTAGCGGTCTACCGATGTGTATAGAGCCACCCTTTGTATATTTCATCTATTATGTCGATGAATGTATAATGTGTATGAAATGTAATAAATTCATTTGAGAGATGGCAATGTAAGTTGGAAAAATAAATGTAAAGTAAATATACAAGCTTTGTATTTGATTGAAAGTGATCAAGTTACAATGTATGAATGTAATAGTCAGATTGCTTTCACTTATCGTGGTTGATGTTGCTTGCCCTCGAGCAAGCATTGTATAATTGCAATCTCGTTGTTTGAATTGCTTAATTATACTTGTTGTTGGAGCCTTGGGCGGACAGGGGAGGTGTTGTCCGTCCGGTGTCTGTTGACGTGGCCCGAATCCGACCAAATAGGCGGAGCTCAGAGCGTGACAGATATAATGGTATTAGAGAGTGAAAAGTAAAAGTATAGGATGGACCTAGGAACCTTAGGATGGAAACCATAAGGCATTAGGTTCATGAAATGGAACGAGGATCAGGAATTGTGGCGAAGGGTTAATTGATTAGGTCGTGTATGGTATGCCTCTATAACGGATGTTAGAGGTGGATCCAAGGTGCAGTGTATTTTCATTAGGGAGTGTTCATGTTGGGTGCACACAACATGAAACCGAGTGATGAAAATAGGCTCCATTGCATGACTTTCGCTTGGACTTGAGTCGGGGTTAGCGTTGCGTGTAGGTGTCGCGCGCTTGACCTTGAGGGTTGAGTTGTTGTACGTTTGATGGTTAGGCATGGCCGATCCTTAGTGTGATCGTTATGGATTGGGACAAGAGGTGTCCACGAGTTGGCCTAGCATAGTAGAGAGTCGAAATGTTGAGAACGATGGACCGATACGATGCAATATCAGCAGGAGGCTGCAATGCACAAGTAATAGTAGAATTGGAGGTTCTAGAAAGTTGTGGATGACTTTCCTCCCAAGAAGTTGAGCCGCTCGTTTTTTATGGAGTGACATCTGTAAGACGGAGAAATGCGAATTGACCTCATAGAAATTCTCTTGGAGGATTTGCGTCTGCTGGAGCGGATTGAGGTGTACTAGCCGCATGTTATTCGGAGTAGACGGCTAGTGGTTGATTATGTTAGACTCACGAGTGGCCTATGATGGATGACGGGGCGGTAGCTGGATTTCCTTGAGGCTGAGTTTCGGGAAGTGATATAATTTGTTATTCTTCCCGGCAGTGTGTGAAAACTCCAAGATAGGCTCTAGAAGCTGCGGTAGGGTGACTGCTTAGCAGTGGGGTGTAGAGGCGAGTCCTCCCGTATACCGAGTTGTGTTTCATACTTGGTGTGAGGCGACGGAAGGAAGGCCGAACGTTTAGTGCGGGGGCATTGATTGAGAGTGTTCGAGATTGAATAGTCTTATGACTTGCGAGCCCCTTACGAGGCCTTAAATTAGGTCTCGTAAGGTATGATGAAGTGGTGTTTCGCTCAAGAGGAGCGCAGATTGTTTTGTTGCGAGATAAGAGATGACCCGACTGATGAATAGATCGGATGGTCGATCAAATTTTCGGCGACCCCGAGAATGTTGTGGATATGATCCCTAGGTCTTTTGCCAACCTTGTGGGGAGGTGTTGGTCGTGGTGATTCCTACCTGACGCAACGGTGTGTTGCGGAGTAGATGGTGCCATTGAGTATTGCTGGCGGATAGCCGGACCTTAGCACGGGCGACGATCTCTATCTTTTGGGACTGTCGGTGAGTGTGCCGCCTGCGGCATAGCTTGGAAAGCATGTATGATCGATGGTGCGATTGGAGGGTTTGCGATGAGCATCGAGTGGCTATGGACAAGCGACCCTAGTTATGGAATCTAATGCTACTGACGGTATTGCAGCTGGATTGATGTTTCGAAAGAGGTTGTATGATTCGATCTGAAGTGGATTCTGGATGATGCATGCATAAGTATAGTTAAGACAGAGATGTGGGTAGATTAATCCCCCAGCATGCATGTGTGATAGTAGTACCGCCTACCAAGTGAATAGGTGTAAGGTACCGGACTTCTAAAATTATGAAGTTACAGTGTACATTTGGTTTGAAAGCCATTTGAATGGTTCCGGTGAGGTTGCGGTGGAATGTAATATACCGAATTTTAAATATAAAAATAAAAATAAATAAAAATAGTATGAGATACTATTTTTATTGAATTTAGAGGAGTAAAATATAAGTCAGAAGTGACTTGTGCTGAAATCGGAATGAAAACAAAAGATCTAGAATTTTCTGTTGAAAACGGGACAGATAAATTAGCAGAAAATGCACAGTCTCAGAAAATTATGAAAATTGCAGGATCAGTCAGAAATATTTTTATGAGGCTAGATTTAAAGTTTCATATTTTTCTAACACCCGTAGAGTGAGAAATAAAATCCGACAGTTATCTGATAAAGATTACAGTTCGGTACAGTTTTCAGTGACCAAACGGGGTCGAAACTGAAAACTTAAGATATATATTCTTACTCAGTACGTTAAACCGAGCCTGCCTGTCAAATTTAAGCTCAAACGGACATTCAGAAAGGCTCCAACTGTTCCGAACTGCNCACCCGTAGAGTGAGAAATAAAATCCGACAGTTATCTGATAAAGATTACAGTTCGGTACAGTTTTCAGTGACCAAACGGGGTCGAAACTGAAAACTTAAGATATATATTCTTACTCAGTACGTTAAACCGAGCCTGCCTGTCAAATTTAAGCTCAAACGGACATTCAGAAAGGCTCCAACTGTTCCGAACTGCTAAAACTGCCTGGAGTGAATAGTGTTTTGGAGTGTAATTAAAAGAAGATGTTGCTTCTTCTTCCCTAACCGACCAGCACCCCACCACCCTCTCGTGCGCATGGTGAGAGAGAGAGAGAAAGCTCCTTTCTCTGTAAGGACTGAGATTTTTGCAGTGTAGCTAAACTCTCTGTTGATGATGTTTATGTGTGTAATTTAATTACATAAGCACTCGTCAAGTTTCAGGAGAAACTGAGCTAAAACGGAGAAGTTACGCGATTATTAGTTTTCACTTAAAGTGAATAGTAACTCGTTTTTCCGGAGAAGCCGCGGTGAGAAGTTGGCTTCTGACTCGTACCGGACTCTGTTCATAGCAGTCCAATAGCTCGTTTCGACCGGTTCAGCTATTCTGGAACTAATGGCGCTGACGGATTTTGGTTTTGACGCACGGATTTCGAGAAAATCCAAAATACATGTTTTATATGTATTTTTGTGTGTGTTTCCTTCTATTCGAAGAAGGTTGGATTTTGTCGTGAATCCGTGGTCGATCAAGACGAAACGAAATCGCCGCTTTGTTGTCTCCGAGGTGCTGATCGCACCGGTGCAATCCGTTCGCAAATCTGACGGACGGATCTGCGGAGATCGCGCGTTGATCGAGGAGAGGACGGTAGTGGCAAATTGGTATTTTCGCGAAAGTCGCGATATTTTATGTACCGTTTCGCGTGGGATCGCACGTAGAGGGGTGTTCGCGTGTTTTACACACGCTGTGATGGACTCAGTTATAAATACTGAGGTTTGGTGGACTTATTTGCAAAGTTACACCTTAGTATTTATAGCTTTCTAGGGTTTGGTGCCACCTAACCCTAATCCTAGCCCTAGCCAACCACCCAGCCGCCTCCCTCTCCTTCCCCTGCACCTGCTGCGCGCGCCCAGGCCGCCGCTGACTGAGCCCCGGCCGGCCAACCGCCGCCGCAGCCACCACTTCTCTCTCTCTCCCTCTCTTTCTCTCTCCCTCTCTCCTCTCGGGTTGTGTGAAGGCCCGGGGCTGCGCCTCCTGCAGACCCTCCCCCGGGATCGCACCGTGCTCCTGCGACCGCCCCCGCCGACCGCCGCCATCGCCGGGTGCCGCCGCTGCTGCTCCTGCGGTCTGCTGCAACCCAGGCCGAGCCTGGCCGAACCGGGTTGCCACAGCCACCAGCGCGCCGCCGCCGCCTGGTATCCCTCCCGCCGACGTCCACGGAGCCCCGGCACCCCTTCCCGCCGCCGCCGCCTCGGCCGGCTGCAGCCGCCCAGCCCGAGCCCAGGCCGAGAGCTGTGTGCGGCCCCTTCCTCGCGCCGCCGCCGCCCTGAGCCACCTGTGCCGCCCTTCCCCGACCTCCTGCAGCCCGCCTCCGCCGTCCCGGAGCTCCCCTGCCGCCGCCGTGGCCGCAGCAACTCCTGGAACCCGTGCCCTAGCCCGTGCGGGCTCATCTTGCCCCGCCGTCGCCGCCGCCGCTTCCAGCCGCTGTCTGAGGTGAGTACCTCACTCCTCTCCTCCCCCGCACCCATCCCTGGCCTCCGCGTGCGCCGCCGTGCCGCCGGAAGCCGGCCGGAGCAAGCTTGCTCCGGCCAAGCCCGAAATGGGGCTTTTGTGGGATGGCCTACTATTCTGGGCTTCCCGAGCTTCCCCGATCTCTACAGAAGGGAGCACGATGATCCTGGCAAGTTGCTGATCATCGTGCTCACCTTAGTTTCTTTCGGGGAGACTCCGTTCTGCTGTTTTGGCGATGTCGCTCCGTTTCAGCCTTTTTGGCTGCTGTTTTGGGTTTGCGCACGCTTATCCGGCGATCCGAGGCTGTCCTGATGCCTCCGGAGGTGAGCACGGTGATCGTTGGTCAGTGCTGATCA